>NW_010253186.1:10825-89919 GCF_000690775.1 Eurypyga helias | reverse complement strand
AACATTATAAATGATTTTTTTTTTTCTAAGCCTCTTGGAATCCCATCTTAATTTTTAATGAACATTTTCCAAGCTTTCCAATTATTTTTGTAACAACAAAATCCTCTCTCTTTCCTAAGTCTGTAATACCTGCTATGTACTATTGCTTTCTTACCACTTGACAAACACATATTTTACAAGCCATAAACCCCACATAAATTGGTGACATGCACTATGGAGCCGGTGCAATGGACTGCATGCAGTATCAGGTAAGAAAGTTGTTTCTGTTACCTCTTTTTTCCCTACTGGAGGTGGTGGCTCAGCCTTCAACTGCTTATCCACGTGCAACTCACTTAACTCTTCACAAATCTCAGAGTTCTGACTCCGGACGCCTGGGCTTTGGCATCGCTGCCCCCTCAGTTGTAGCTGTTTCTCCTGCTGGAAATAATCCTAGATGGGTTTATTTTCTTTTTCTTTGATAGCATGCTTATTTCTTAAGAAGAACTCTCCAGCTAAAAGAGAAAATAGCCTGGACTATACGTATCGGGGGATGACATCTCCAGGAAAATGGCAACGAACAAGATAACACAAGCTTATGCTGTAACTTTTGAACTTTAGCAACTGATATGTCAAGATATCCAGCTGTAGAAAATGGAAATACAAAAGAGACCAACATTTTTTTTGAGCTATTGTTGCTGGGGCAGGAGGAAATAGCCTTGCAATCTCCATTTTGAGTCTGGTTTTGAGACACAGGTTTCCTCCAGTGACTCAAGGTGCACAGAAAGGTGCTTGCAGTTCAGTTGAATAACCGAGGGGAGTATTCTGAAGTCGCACGATCAGGTGGCGAGACTCAGTGTTACAGCTAGAGAAAGGAAGGAATGCAATACCTAATGCTGTGCTGCAAGCCTGTTTGAAACAGTGTGGAAAAAAACCAGAGGAGACAGATTGAAGGCGAGGAAAACTCTAAGTTCACAGGAAGAGATAAAAGGTGTCTAAAAGTAGATGTGGAAAAAATGCAGGTAAATTTGTAAACATATGCAGCTCCTGTTCAGAAAAACAAGACTACTTTGCACCCACTGATGCCAACGGGACTTAACCACAGGTTGAAAGAGCACAGCCTTAACTACTTTGCAAAACAGGGATAGACTCCAGAATCCGAGCAAAAATTTTATTCTGCAAGCACATCCGACTGGACCCCATGCTTGCTAGTATGAGTGGTGACATTAAATCCAGCCACTTCTTCCCGGGGTGATGATTATTGCAAAGTACTCCCAGGACTAATGGCAGAGGAGCGTATGTTTGCAGGGTTGGTCCCTACATCTGGAGACCCAGGTTCTTCGCTAGTGTAAATCAGTGTGGCTTTATTGATTCACCTAAGACAGGAATTTCTCTGAAAACACCACAGTTCATCACAGCACTACCACTGTTCATGCCATTACTAATGGTGCTCCTAAAATATTAATAAAACTCTAGCTGGTTTCAAAGGGTTGTGCTGAACTGCTTACGGGAGGACTTCCACGCTGAGAAAAAAATTACAAGCATAACAGGATTTCAACAGTAATTATTTAAGCCTATTTATCTTTCACTTGTTCACCTTTTTTTTCTTCCTTGGCTTGACTGACATTCGACATTATTCATGTATTAAGCGAATTTCCCTTCCCCAGGGAGCCACAGCCTACCTGCCTCAGTTCTAAAGCCACATCACCACAGGAAGTCCCTCAAGAGGTACCAAGAGCAGAAAAACACTTTATTCCAAATAGAACTATCTGAAAGAACAGATGACACAATGGAAGCAGTTGGTTAAGCAAATTGGTCTCCGTATAAATACTTTCGCACTGTCAGGTTTGTACCAGTCCTTTTAAATGTCGTTCTGTGTTTCTAGCAAATTAGTTGAAAATCAAATTACTTGTTTCCTGCTTCAGAAGGCATGTGGTCTAAAATATATTCTAACTTTAATAAATTAAACTATGCATGTCCAAGCCTGTACCCTCTGCATAAGAATGTATTACATACAATTTCTAGACACCGTTTAGCACTGATCTTCACAGACTAGAGATTGCTCCATAATCGTCGAGTTACAATTCTGTCCCTGTCAAAAAGTAACACTCTTTGAAGCACATCTTTGGAAAAAGTACAATATTCAGGGGAGAAGCTAACGTGGAAGCACAGTTCACACTGGGTACTCAACCATAAAAAAAGATAATTTTCTTTTAATGCAGTGTGCATAAAACTTGGTACCAAATAATCTTAATGGCACGATATTGGTTATAGCACTAAACCAACAGAAACAATTGTTTCATGTTAAAAGTGCAGTGCAATCTGAGGTGACATCTCAAGTTCATTTACGTAGAAAGGTTGTGCACTCAGATTCATTATGAACTAGGCAGTGTATGAGAACAGACTCTGTAACTCAGTTGATCTGATGAATATGCAAGTTGTTAAGCAAATTACTGCACTAAGCTAGAGTCAAATGCCAAACTTAAACCAATTCTGTATTTACTAACCACTTTGTGTGGTATCAAGACTTAGCAACGCCTTCCCAGAGATTAGACTCCAGGAAACACGGACCCAGATACTTCGCAGAAATCACGCTTGTACCAAGTATCCAATGAGTTAATAGTAATTAAAACTGATGAAACATACACTGGCAAATTATCCAATGGGGACAAAATGCACACATGTTCAGTCAATGATTTAGTTCATCACCACGTGTTTTCAGATTGGTTGTGCAAATTTATAATGTGAGAGAAAATATCTAAGAGAAACAGACTCTTCAAAAGAATCTGGTTGTATAGACTAAGCCCAAAAGGAGTGTTAGGGGATCAACTGAGTTTTCTCAAGCACCTAATGCCAGCCCTGGTAAGCCACTCTCATGGGACGTAGCAGTCTCATTACCAGCTCACAGCACCTGAACATCAGCACAGACCTGTCTGGGGAAAGGTGCCTTTGGTTTATTGTTGTTTAACTTTGGACTGTTTGCTTTTGTTCTGATTCCAGATGATTCGTTCTTCTGGCAGCGATGGCAGCAGGTTTATTTGCTGTAAAGCTCCCCACCGTGGGTGGTTTATATAATTTGTTTTTAATTTTTGTATCAAGTGCCATGTTGCCAAGGCAATACACATTATGTTAATATTTATTGATTTTGTTGTTTTCATAATTTATAAAGTAAAATCATTCAGCAACATAAAAACGCTGTGCAAACAAATGGAGGGTTGGGAGCCCAAGATAGACCTCACCTCCTTTAGAGCACAAACTAAAAGTTTGCTCATTTCTGCTCTGATCTGGGCCCTAAAAAGTGGTGACCTGCCAACATTGTGCCAGTAATTAGCACGTGGAGGAAAATGGGCCCAGTGTTCATAGAATCACAGAATGGTTTGGGTTGGAAGGGACCTTAAAGACCATCTAGTTCCAATCCCCCTGCCATGGGCAGGGACACCTTCCACTAGACCAGGTTGCTCCAAGCCTCATCCAGCCTGGCCTTGAAGACATCCAGGGATGGGGCATCCACAACATCTCTGGGCAACCTGTCCCAGTGCTTCACCACCCTCTCCAGGAAGAATTTCTTCCTGATATCTAATCCAATCCTCCCCACTTGCAATTTAAACCCGTTCCCCCTTGTCCTGTCACTACAGGCCCTTGTAAAAAGTCCCCCCCAGCTTCCCTGTAGTCCCTTCAGGTACTGGAAGGTGCTACAAGGTCTTCCCGGAGCCTTCTCTTCTCCAGGCTGAACAAGCCCAAGTCTCTCAGCCTTTCTTTGTAGGAGCGGTCCCTTTGCATACTGCAGGTCAGTTGTAGCACCAGAAAAATTGCAATCAGATTGAAAATAGAGCACAATCTGGGTGACATCTCAAGCGTGTGTGTGCACGGACCCACATACTTGTTAGCTGACACAAATAAATACAAAGGCTCCACACTCTGTTCTGCCCCTGAAAAGCACAGTTTGGCTAATTGTTTCAGGCTCAAATGGGGATTAGTGCAAATGCCGCTCCTTTGGAAACAGGACTTACTGTTGGCAAAACAAGACAAATACCTGTCATCAGCATGGATTCACTTTATTCCTTCCCCATGGAAATATCTTTCTTTTCCATCCTGTGCAAACAAATTTAGAAAGAAGATCCCAGTACCTGTCTTTTGGATGGTGATCAGATCAAATGGGTTCTCCTAGTGCTTCACTCACTCCCTAGATCATGACCCTGGCTTGTAACATTTGTTTCCTGATTCTCTGGCCATGGCGGTTGGGGGAAAGAAGTGCAAAGCCTTTGATAGCAGGAAGCTTCCTCTTTGTAGCAGGTGGGGAGGTAAGAAATGGGAATTTGATCTGGAGCCCTCCCCTGTTGCAACTGTCACAGCAGAGTCAGCAATCAAGGATGAAGGATGTGGCAGGATAAAGATGATTCAAGTTATTTTACGAGGTGGACAGGGTATACCCTGTCTCTGGTGAGAGAGTGAAAAGGCAGAGTGTTCTTTACTCAGTCCACAGAGCAATGGGAAGCTACAACCCTATCTCCCCTGCTCCCCACCAGCCTCATGTGCCTCTCTCTCTTTGAAAGCCAATTTTCAGACAACAATGGGATTTCAAGGATGTCCAGGTTCTGTGGTCCCTTTCCAGGAATGGGCTGGTCAGGACATTTCCAGGTGCACACTCAGAGCAGTGGAGGCTTGTCCTGGTCCCCCACATACAAGTCTGCACACATGTGGCCATGCTTTACCATGGAACACTTCCCATCAGAGGAAGCATCAGCAGCAGACAAGGATGCTGGCAACAGAAATATCTCTGCTTTAGCCATTCATAGGTGACTGACACTATGAAATTGAGCCTTCTTGAGAAATACAGCTCAGTAGAGCAGCAATTAGTCCTTTAATAGATGGCAACATATTTCAACTTGCAAAGCTTCCTATAGCCAGTTTTCAGATATGAAAACCATAATAGGAGTCTGAGAAACTTTGCATGTATAGTAAAACCCGTTCAGCAGTGTGATACACATAGTTATGAGAGGACTGTTTACTCTGTATAGTAATTGTTGATGTTTGTGTTCCTCCTTGCAGACAGATATGGATTTCATAAAATTACTGTGCCTGGTAGCAATTGGCATCCTTTCTCAGCAACAGTTTGCATCTAGTAACTGGCACCCCTCCTCTGCGAAGAAGCCAAGAAGTAAATGATCGTGAAAACTGAACTGTTTATATCCTACCTCTGCATAAGTGGAGAAGCAAGCAGATTGCAATGCTGCTGAAACACGGCGAGCTTGCATTGCTGCCTGGGTGGCACCTGTTAGTGTGTAAAGTAAACAGGAGACTACAGTCTGCAGAGCTGTCGGGCTGACAACTCTCGGGTATGCTGAATTCAGTCTTTCTGAAAAGCCTTGAAAAATCTGAGCTAATATGGGAGAGAAATACATAACCATGACCCGGGGAAATGAATTGTGGGTTCTTAGTACCAGAACAGATCGTTTATGGTCTCGGTGCTCCTCTTTCACAAATAAATGTAAATCCTTGTAACCCCAATAAAATCAGTGGATTTACCTTCCTGCACGTTTAGCATGAGAAGAAAAATCACCAAATACATCAGGAAAATCCCCTTGCTTCCTCAGTAGGAGAAGGGGAAGATTAATACCACTTATTCTGCAAGGAATAAAAGAGGGCTGGTGTGCAGCTGTCAATTTTAAGTGTGCACATTTGAGAATCTCTCTAACCCGCTCTGAAGAATTGCTTCTGTAAAGCAGGGTTGCTGCTACTCAGAGGAAAACCTGGAGCAATACCACACGACAGTGCTAGGATTGTAGCTAAGACGCAGGGAGGACTCATGCTACACCAGGTTCCTTTACAGGTTCCTGCACTTTATTAGCAGGCTACAGCATTTGCAACACCGATGTAAACCTTGGGAGGTCCTACCACAAGGCTGCAACACATGTACATAATTAAAGAGCTGCAGATTCCTCAGAGAGGGTATGAAAACTGGAAAGGGGAAATCTAAGCCTGATTATTTGACACTGGTCATCCCCCTTCTCCATCCCATACCACCTTGTCCATCAGCAAAATTAACCACACATCAGGTTAACTTAGTAGACTGATTTTGTTCAGTTTTTTAGCCTTCCTAGTCTTTTTTCTTGCCATTCATCTGTGCAAAAGCCAGACACTATCTGGTGCAAAGGGAGTAGCAGAACATCAGAATTAGAAGGTGCTGCTCATATTTGCCATGTGACTGCACCTGGATTATTTTTTCATTTTCTTGGTGACCCAGTATTTACAGGGACCCCGTTCACTAATGCATGCAGAAAAGCAACATGGGCCAAACAGGTTAAACACAATAGTCTCTGAGTTCATAAAGAGCACAGGCCTGCTGCCAAGCTCCTGGTGAACGTACCAGCAGACGAATTATGTCCCTCTACTTGGATGTCCACAGGTCCTAAGGGACTTTCCAACTGAGCTGCCATCGTCAGTTAAAGCCACTGTAGTGTGAACTTACACCTATAAACAGAGAACTTGTACTCCTGGCAGATCTCAGGAACACATTTTTTTCCCTCTGAAAGTTGTAGGATATTTGGAAGCAAAGTGCGATACTTGTTCTAAAAAGTAATGCACCTGTGAGTACTTAGCTGGATAAAAATGCCAGAATCTGGCCCTTAAAATTCAGAATGGTGAAGGCAAAGGCTGGCCAGAAACCACAGCTGCTCAGCAGTGGCTGTTAACAGCAAAATCTCCCCTGGAACCAGCCTGCCCTGGGATTTTATTTCAGTTTGAATAAAGGTGAACTGAAACTTCACCAGACAAACATCACTACAGCCACTAACTGTTGGTCTCTGCACAAGCGCTGGATGCTTTGCCAAATGTCGTCCCTCGAGGAGGGAAACATCAGCTTAGCAGTGCTCTTTCTTGGATTAATGCAGAGCATTGTAAGTGTTTGAACTCTGGCAGCGGAGGAGCAAGGCACGTTATTTCTAATGGCTTCTGCCTTGCTGGCCTAAGATCTTTTCCCACACTGGGCAACACACTGCCCATAATAAAACATAGATTCATTACTCCAAGGGTTGGCTCTTAAAATTAGTCTAAGTGGGAGAACTTGGCAAAAAGATGGACTGCCAAAGTTAATTTAGCCTATTATCAATTCAATAGGCTTAAATAGGCAGTGAAAGTGTTTCATAAGTGTCCATTGTTCAGAGTTCGAGCTAATACCTTCTGCTAAATTGCATTTTGAAGTTTAATCACAATCCACTTTATGTTTCTTTCGGTAATTGGGATCTCTCCGCAGTATAATATGAAGAAGTCAAACTAATGGGCTCCTCTGATGGAAGTTTTGGTAGTTGGCCTCAAAGTGCAGTGAGGGAGAGGGCCTGAAATAACCCAGATAATTTCACCCAAATAAGGCATTACTATTCTGATTGTTAAGGAAGTCTCATATTATTACAGGGAATAGCAACAAAACAACCATTATTTTAAATTTTGCTTTTTTGGGCCATAACTAACAGGAGTAATTTCAAGGCCCTGACACACACACAGCACTGTCTCACTTGGCACAGGAGCTGCTGGGGAACTGGCTGCTGTTCATTTTGACCAAAATGTTAAATGTCGACATTTTCTTTACCAAAGGGAGAAACAGTGAGAAATGCTCATTTCTGGGCAGCATTTTGCTCCAGGGAGGGATATGGATACTGGGAAATGGCACCCAGTAGGCTGTGACTGACACGTAGTCCACGGTCTGGGCACTTGTCCAAATGCATGTTGTCAAGTACCCTACGCCTGATATCGCCTCTTTCAATGCCAGGCTTTTCTTTTTTTTTTTTGTTTTCCTCCCCCTTCTTTCACTCCTCCATCAGCTCCCTGTGTTTCCTGCATCTTAGGCATTATGCTGTGGAAAAATATATTTCCCTGCCACCGCGCACTGAATAAGCACCCTAAAACCTTTGTTTGCAGTGTGACTACTCTAATCACGTCAGCAGAGATCTGACAGAGTCTTCTCCTTCTGCCCCATCATCCTGAAACAAAATAAATGCAAATGTCTTTCTATATGTAAAAGCAAAGATGCAGACATAGGTGCTTTAAGTCTGCTGCTGTGATTTACAGTCCTTTTTCTAATGGCCTTGCTGCTATTATTTCAAGGACAATGTATATAGAAATATTCTATTTTCTTGCTAAAAATAATTAGCAAATCTGCAGAGTTCTCAAGAAGTGCAAAGCAAAACATACAAAAGGGAGAGATGCAGGCAAACTATGTATATAATAATAATGAAAAAAAGCCCTGCTATCTTAATGATCAGAAAAATATTGGCCCAAATAAAGCTGACAAGAAGAACGTTGTAAGATTTATGGCATGCTGCATGAATGTATACACATGGGCTCACTCTCCTGCCAGTAAGAACTGGGGAGTCATCAACTGACTTCAAAGCTATTTTATCCAGTTGCACTAAAAGAGAACGTGTCCCACAGACTGGAACTGAAAACAGACGAAATACTGTTTGAAAGGGCATTAAGTTTCCTGACAATAAAGTATATTTCCTGCAGTAAAAGGCTATAATTAATGCACCCTGTCAAATAAACACATGACTTCATGGTCTCTTTGATTTATAGATGTTAGAATTATTAGGAGCATAAGCCATGGTCACAAACAATTTTATATCAAAATCTTTTATGCACTGGCATTTTTTATGGCAATTTTCAATAATATCAGCTACACTTATATCAACCTGGAATAATTATATTGACTTGTACAGACTCATTTGAGGTTTCAGAGCAGGTCTGTAATGCACAGAGACTGTACAGTAAAAATTTCACTGTACACAAAGGAAACGGATGCAGATGCAGATGGTGAACTCTCTGTTACCTGAGACATTTAATTCTTTTCTGTGTCTTACAAATGATGTATCATAGCTAAAATAAACTTACAGGCTCTGTGCAGAAATTATTGGTTGAAGTCTTTGACTCAGTGTTATGAGAAAGCTAAACTATGATGATCCTAATAGTCCTCTCTGATCTCAAAATGATAAGTCTCTTACTGGTAGAGACATGGAAAAAAAAAGCTATCAGAAATAGTTTCACCTTGTCAAGTGAAATGAGTCAGTAATTCTGCAATAAATATGGAGAAGAAGAGAGTAAAAGCTTTGGGGGGGTTGATTCAGCCAGAGGAGTATAGAAACTGTACTGTTCAATAGAGACTGTGGTGGCAGCCAGCTCTACCATTGACATGTACAGGGGCAGTTCGTCATCTAAAGTCTGGAAAACTGATTTTCCTGGCAGATGTGTCTGGTGGAGCTCAGACAGGGTACACACAAAAGGGAGTGTTCTCTGACAATTGAGAAAAAACCTGTGAATATGACTGAGAAAGGAAGGCGAGCTCTGGAGCAATGAACTCACTCTGCATGCAAAATCCAGGCAATGTACACCCCTCCAGTCCTCCGTGCAGACCCAGAACCAAACCTCTTGAAAATCACAGCAGAGGTGTTGCTCTGACTTGGGGGGTGTCTAGGAAGAGTACAGAGAAGTGCAGCTGCAGAGGTGAGAAACTGGGAAAACCTGAGGGGCAATGAAAACTGATGTCCCTTTTCCTCAGTCAATATTCCCTGCCAGGTCATGGAAAAGCAAGCCTTAGCAGGCACAGAAACCGCACTCTGCTATTTAAGGACTTCCACAGGCAGGGGTAAGCTTCGGGCAAGAGGATGGGCAAGCCCTCCACCTGCTCTGCAATCTCAGGGTGGCACAAGTGGGCTACGGCAGGAGTTGGGAGCTGGCTGCGTGCATGGAAAGGCAGCATTCCCATGGCGTGCCTGGTGTGGAAGAGGGGTAAGAAGCCTCAAAGCACTCTGTCCCGGCAGCAGGCAGCCAGCACTTTCCATATGACCCAATTAGCCACTCCATCGGAACAAATCAATAATGGCATTTTCTGAAGACAAGCAGGCAAGCGCTGCTGGCTCGGCACCGCGTTGCATGTGAAAATACAAAGGTGTTATCTCTGCGGAAAGCAGCATCCGTGCCTGCTGCTGTCGCTGCAGAGGGGGCAAACATGAGATGTGGCCAAGAGCCACCAGCCACCGCAACATGGGTTTTCTTCTCGGTGGCAGGCTATAGACAGATCAAGTCGAGGGCGGTACTTTGAGTAAGGCAGAACATGGAGTAACTAAACTTAAGAAAAGGGAGAAAGCAATAACAACCCTGTTCAGCTGATTCAAACAAAGAATGGGTAGCCATTTTCTTAGGTTGTACTAATAAAATTTGCTGACTGTAGGAACTCATCAGTGCAGAAAAGGATCTAGATAGCGTGCAGAAAGACCTTAACTTCACTGAGGCCTGGGGTAATAGAGACAAGACAGGCTCAATGGTGGAAATGCAGGACCCTGTACTTTGGGGACTCATTCAGGATATCAGCCCAGTATTAGTCATCTGCATCCTCCTTTAAGCCTATCAATCACAGGATTTCTCTGCACCATAAAGTGGTGTCACTGTGAAAAAGGCACACACTGTTCTGGTCTACAGGTGTGAGCACCCTGAAGGTTAAGAAATAGTAAAATAGGAATTCTAAAGATTTAAACTTTGGACATACATCTAATGGAAACAGTAGGAATGCCTCTGACTATGAAATTTTCAATGTAGTTAAATTGCAGGTAAGCTCTGGTAGGATCCACTTGGTCAGGTGGACTGGACTGTTCCCACTGAACTGCCCAATCACCTTACTGTCCCCATAATCTGGTTCTTACTCCTTTAGGAGTCTGAAAGTTGGTGTCACGTACGAAAAGATGGTCTTTATAAGGGATTACAAGACACTCCATGGAGATTCAAGAAAATAATTTCCAATTTTTAATTATCTAGAATGCCAAAATGACTACTCAGAAGAACACTGTGAATATGCAACCAACATGTTGCTGTGGTTGCTGCTGAGCTTTTGGGAGCTGCTTTCCTGCTAGGACAGTCTGTATCAAGAATTAAACATTTCAAAGACAGAAGAAAAATGGAAGACAATTTTCATGTAATAGAAGGTTATTTGGACACCACGTCTGAAGTATGATGGGGTGGATGATATTTTTGTTGTGATTATTCTTGCTCACATTATAAGGTTAAACTTCTCAAATCCTGAAAAAGTCTTGTGGTCTGGCAAGGAGGGAATTCCCCAGAACTATGAGGAGAGCAAGGAAGGGGGCTAGGTAAAGCCCTAGGCAAAAATGCATCAGTCACTGGCATCAATGCACGTGTCAAACAATAAGGGTGAATTCATTAAGTTCAAGGTGCACCTTTTCCAGCCTCACTCCTCTTCAGCCAGCTTCTTGCACCTGTGCTGACTTTTATCGTTCAGCTTTTCTTTCTGATCCTTTCACCATGCGTCTGGGCTGCAGGCATGTGTCTCCTGGCTCTCTGAGCCAGCAGAGCATCTCACTTGCATCTCAGTAATCAAAGGAGATTAGAAGCTATCAGGTGGGCTCACCCCTGTCAGTGACAGTGCCACAAATTGGTAGTTTTCAAGAAGATGTCTGCTGCCAGTGTAAGCTTTGATAGTAGAAATGGCAGCTGAAATTTAAACTTAGACATTTCTATTACTCAGAGGAAAATGTGTAGTCACAGAAGGGTTTCTCATCACCTGAAATTTCAAATTGCATGTAACACTGTGGGGGCCATTTCTCACAGACACAATGGCTTACTTTAGAGTAGTTTTGTGACTTTCTGGGAAGAGGCCAGCATTTGTACAGGAGCTGTAAGCTGAGCTGATGATCACCCTGAAACACCCCATCAGGATCAACAACTTTGTGGTTTTGCTTGAGACCAGCCTCCCTTTAGTCTCTCCATCAGTCTGGACTGATGTGAGCGCTCAAGGAACAGAGTATGATCCAGGATCTTCAACTGACAGAGAAAGCGTAAAGGACGTGTAAGGATTGTTTATGTTTACTTAGCCGTGCAGCTGAGAGACATGCGTACATATACTCCATGTTTATGCATCTCCTTTCACCTCCTCTCCCACTCTATTGCACCAAAATGTACATGCACAAGGAGGAAGGAAGGTTCTGGTAATATTGCCAAAGGGCTGCTAAATTCCAGGTCAGCCAACAACTTTAAAGCGAAGCAGAGTACATTGTCTTCTCCTGAGAAGTAAATATACATACACATTCTCCTTCTACATGCTAAAATATTTAAATATGTAAAAATATGGATTCTAATTAGGGGAAAGTTGGAATAAATTTGAATGTTTAGCGTACCCTTGGTAGTTCTTGTTTCGTTTCTCTATGATGCCCTCCACACAAAAAGATACTTCATCGTAATTGTGTCCTCTCAGTGCAATCATGTAAATTTTGCTCTTGTTCATGTTGTTCTTCCCTTTGTGAGCTTTGCTGTGGTTATCATGGCCATCCTGGAGGGAAGGAGGTAAGGACCTCCATGTAGCTGGGGCTCACAGGATTAAAGCTTCCAGGAGGGAGTGGGGAAGCTTACTCCCCAGAGTCCCACAGGGCTGCCCTGGATACAAAGGTTAGCACACTGTAATGCCCACAGCCCTGTATCCAGAGAACTGGGATTTCATACTGACCTCCAGGTACAATAATTTCTTCTGCAGTAATGTATGTGTTGATGGAGAGAGCTATTTGTGGGCCCACAGACCATTGGAATGGGCACCATCAAAAATGACAGATCTATCAATCCTTTTGGATCTGCTTTTTCATGGCTCTGCTCCTTATGGAGACATTTACAGCTGTGTGAATTTCTTAGGGTTTGGCAGGAAGGCGAACACAAAGCCCATCACACAGTTTTCCTTTCTGCTGTTGAGCATCTTCCTATTTTTGTTTATTTAATATGCCAGTGTATTTTGAGCTTTTGAGTTGGAACTCCCTTGCATGCACACATTTTCTTCTCTATAAGTTTCATAAAATTGTTTGCTGGCTATGTGGACTCGTTTCTTGTTTGGACTTCTCAGGCCTGCGGACAAAGGTTGAAAACCTCTGATCGGGGCTATGCGCAGGGGAGCAGCCATGACCTGCAGCAGCTGTTTGTCAAAGCCACGAAAACACTAGTGACAAAGCTAATTAATACACTTCTCAACTCCACGCCTTCTATTTAATGCATAGGCTATCAGTGAACTACATTATTTCACTGCAATCCAGATGTCTTGTGGTAATGTGACAACGTTGCTCTAATGTTTATTGAAAATTTCATTAAAATATACAGTGTGAAAACAGTGTTTTGGTTTGCTTCTCCTACTGGGTTTTGTTTCTTCCTAATTTGTTTCACTCTGAATCCTTGATGTTTACATTACATATGATACTGTTTCAATATGAGTGAAACAATTTGAAGAAATTTTCTTAATATTTTCAGATCAACTGTATTCGTAATGTTCAATTTTACTAAAATACCTGTTTTTCTGCATCGTCTCCCTCATAAGTCTATTAGATTTCACTAAAGTTCTAATTCCATGTTTACTTTCTGCTACCTGTCCCTTCTACTAACATACACACCAGCACCTACACGGACACATTGTGCAGCTAAATCCACATTTCCATACTTTTAAGTTACAGTAAGACGTAAAAAATCCCAAACCCTCCATGTCCTATGATGCAGCTCAGCTTGCAATTCTGAACATTGATATTTCTCTTGAGGAAGGCGGAATACAGCAATTCAACATATACACCTGTGCATTCACACATACACGCTTCCAGACCTCATGCAAAGTTCAACAAACTTTTGCTTTGCTCTGTAAAGGAAAAATCCGAGTGTTTTTAAGATCGTGACCCCCTGTCAGATGTAACAGAAAGGGGTTGATAGCTTTAGAGACCAAAAAGAAGAACAACAAAAACCCACAAACAAACCAAACCTCCAGAATTAAACACATTTATACACTATTAAACAAGTTTTTACTAGTTAGTATTTGCAGATCAACTAATGCTAAGAAACCCATCTACTATATTCATATTTCACCTTTGAAGCTCCTCTGCTTGTAGGTGTAACTAATACAATTCTGTGAATAGAAAAGGAGGTCAAAAGAAAAAAAAAAAAAGGTATCCATGCTACTCACACTGAACCACAGGTTATTTCAATAAAAGTATTCCTTAAAAAAGATACCAGGAAGTCCCTAAAAGCATTCACCAAAATTTCAGACTTCTTATTTTGTTACGTAGGTGTCTATTTAGAGAGTGGGGTTTGATGAGTTTTCTGACCCCTTACCCTTCAGCTCCCCAAGGGGATGGTCAACGTGTAAGAATTGTTGGTGAGTGGGTGCACTAACAATGAAAAGATTTCTGCAGTGAAGCAGCAGAAATTAACATTTAGCAGTTGATCTGTGCCCATCTGCTGACACAGAGTCCTTCCTTGGGGTTTTTTTTAGGGCAGCCCTTCTCTAAGGACCACTTTGCTTCAAAACTTTCTTCCCCTCAGAGAGATCCCTCCTGACAACTGGATCTGAAACTTTTTTTGCTGAACTCTGTGGGTCTCAGCCACTGTCAGAGGATGCTGGATCAAGGCTGGAGGGTCTGCAAAAGATTAGCTAGATGTGGTGCATGGAGTCAAGGGATAAAACTGGTAGAAAGGGGAGAGGGGGAGAAAGGGAGAAAGAAAAGCGTTCCTGTGAAGATTTTTCTTCTGCATTTTACACCAACATTTTGAACCACACAGAATTTTTCAGCCTTCAGTACTGAGGGCTCTGGGGAATACAGAAATCTGCAATGTCACACCAAAGAACAGGCAAACACCTATTTTTCCTGTCTGAATACATTCAGTTACATAATTTTTCTTTCTCTGGTGCCTTGTCATATCAGCGTCTACCTTGCTGCATTTTTAAGAGAACTGCCTGGCCCTTGACTCTTGCTGTACAAATCAAACCAAGCCATTGCCCATTTCTGCACACTGAGAAAGTCCCTGACACAGTCAGAGGACCCAAGATCTGTTCTGTAACATTCCCATGATTCAGCTGAAAGAAAAAACACAGGCTCCTGTGTGAGAAAAGGTTTAATTGCTCTGGTTAGAAGAATTAATCTACACAAGCAAAAAGTATGCAAACAAAGGGAATGCCTCTTGTTAGAGACTGAATTTTGCTTTTGGATATGCATGTGTAACTTCTTCTGAAGTTAGCAACATATCAAAGGCAGGATTAGGCCATAGGACATTTGCATCTTGAGCCATGGATCCAGAGCCAAGGTGGGAACAAAGGCCATCTTAAAGAGCTTTACCTAGCAAACATTTTATTTGCCTACCTGCTCCATTTCTGTAAAGGTGCTCTGCTCCTCATCTTCCTCCTCGATATCTGACTCTCCCACAGCAATAGGAACACAAATGGATAGGTCAGGATTGGTCATAAAATCATCATTGTCTGTAATTCCTAGGTGTTTCTCCCCATTTTTATTCATCCCATCCTCAGCGTGGTTCTCTTTGTGATTCTCCATGTCTTTGCCAAGCTCAGTGGTGGTATGACTGTTCACACAATTGTTAAGGGCACCTGTATTCTGGGCAGCAAGCTTCATCATCGCCTTCTTTTCAGCTGTCGTCTTGGGGTGCCGGAGGACATTGCAGCAAAAATCCCACGTCGTGCGTTTCACGTACTGAAGACCCCTGTTGATCCGAGCAAAAGCAAGCTGCAGGTTGTTCATCTCCCCATCCTCGTCTGGTGCTGAGAGGTTGTCAGCGCTGAACGAGCTTAGCAGCAAGGCAAGGAACAGGTTGAGCACCTGAAACCAATAAAGGTAAAAGTAAATCAATATTTGATTGTGGAGGACAAATGTTTGATCTTGGAAGCAGGAGGGTCTGAGTCTCATCTAATCTGTGCCACTGCAACACCACTGGTGTTCATGGAACTGCCTCTAATTGTAGGTGATTTCAGTAGGAAAAGGAGGAGTGAGGACATTTCCAAACACTTTAATTTCAGGTGCAGACGTTTAGCATGGGCAATAACACACTGTGACATTCCCTCTCCTCCTGCAACACCCCAAAACATGAAAAAGAAAAGGCAAAGCTCAGAAACAAAATACGAGATTAAATTTTCCTTGGAAGCTACATAGTGTAAATATTTTCATATTGTGGTAGTATAATGAATTTCCTGTAATTGCCAGTATTCCATCTTGGAGAAAATCACTAATTGCAACACTTAATTGACATCCAGAAAGGTACTGCTTACATGCAGAAAAAAGCTACAGAAAGAATGTTTTCAGGACCTTTTTGATTTTTACTGAGTATGAATATTGTTATTTATATTTCACAGCATATAATGATATACATATGCATGGCACTTAAACCAGAGAGTATATTTGGAAACATTTGCATGTATTTTCACAGACAGTCTTGATTTAAATATCCTCTGGGCCATGAAGAAAATCTATTGTGACTGTGAATAAATACCTAAGAGGTCACATAGTTTCAAAACCTTTGCCCTCCAGGCAAAAACAAGTCATCATACTCAGGATTAACATGGCTAAATCTGGGCAGGGCTCACCCCCAAGGTAGGCTTGGGCCTGGAAATGCTTCTACCAGTCAGGAAAATACTATTTGAAAACTTTCACAAGTGTATGGGATGATCCAAACTGAACTGGAGACTGTAAGTTGGCTTCCTCTTGTTCCTGAAACTGCAGAACTGTCTAACATTTTTGGTCGTGCAATGCAAGATTAGACACATCTACACATCTGGGTGACATGTGACGATTTAAGCCTCTTCTTACTTTCCAACTTTTCTTTATTGTGGGTTCCTCCCCCCCAATATATGCAATTATATCAAATAAATAAACTCAGTTTGTTCTAGAGGCTCATTCCCAGTAATAACATCTTGCAGGCTGATCACCCTCTCCTGTGTATGGGCCATTACACCTGCTTGTGGTCTGAGAAGGAATGAATTACAGCTTTTTTGCTGACTGACAAGGGCAAGAAGCTCACACTGGAGGTAGGTGCCTGGGATGACAGGAATGGGGCAAGGGTGACTCAAACCAATATCAGCTAAAATATATTTACCCAAAATAAACCAGGACCAAATTGCCTGGTATCAACTCATCTGCTCCCTGTACAAGGTTCTAGCTCTGTGGCATTGCAAGGGAGAGATCAGTGCTGCACTATTTCTGCTGTTTTAACAATAAAATGGCCTTTGTGAAGGCATTTTGTCTGTGGTCTCTGAATGCCACCAGAAACACATAAGACCCCTGGATTCTGTCTTTCTGACAGTATTTTGGATTGATAAAGTCTACTAAACCAAAATAAACAGTACTGTGCCTTACCAAAGAGCCACAAGCCACTTCTCCCCATTCCCCCTTATTTCAAATATACAGAACATGAGAGCTGGAATTTTGAAAACTAGCCTGGTCTTAATCACGCTGGTGACATTGCATTTGAAGTGTCCTGTCAGTACTGTTGTGTAAAGTACTCTTTGCAATCACCGTGATTATAAATGAAAGCAGTTGGTGGCACAGCAGATGCCCATGTCCATTACAAACTGCTGAATAAACTATTGCTGCACTGCGCACTACCCTGCTCCAAAGTAAAGTGAGATTAAGGCTAATTGTTTCTTAGCTGGTCCATCATACTGGAGTGTCACTGACAGCTTGTGTGAGTCTCCTCTTAATCACTGTGGCGGTCTGGTATGAATCAATCTTTCATTACATATCTCACTCAGACATACTGCAAGTGATGTTTTCTGATAACTAGTTGAAATCCAGAGTACTGGATATACTTCCAAGCAGGTGGGAGTCCATCAGCAAAGGAGTCACTGGCAGAATCACTTTAGCCATTTTGAACCATATTTGATAGAGGTATCAGAGATAACCATGTTGTTATAAGCATCCTGAAAATAAGCATGGGGGTAACGAAGAGGCACTGCCCAGGCCACCAGTGCAGACAAAGCTTAGAACAAGCCACAGCATGTGTCTCCTTCCCAGCGGCAACCTAGGGACATGGGAAGGAGCTGGAGGAAGGGAGGCAGTAAAGAAATCCAGAATAAAAATCTTCTGGACTTTACAGGTTCAATTCACTTACCTTAACAGAGGTGTCTATTATTGTTTGAATTTATCTGAGACATCTGTACCTGACCTACAGGAGATTTGTGTCCTCCTAAAGCTGCAGGTTTCATCTAACCAGGACACGACAGGGTGTCGCTGCAGGCACCAGGCTGGTGGTGTTTAGGGAACTGAATCATGCTCCAAGGATGGCAGCTGCCTCCAGACTCAGACATCAAAACTTGAGGGTCTAATAGGGCATCTAAGCTTTGTTTCAATCAAAAGGGGCTCCTCATGTAGACAACAGAACCTGACCAAGTACAAGTGACCGTGTTAGGGCTGCATGCAGCTGCCAGTATGAAGTCATCTAGTGTCAACTGATCCTAGCATGCCCAAGTCATCCTAGGGCAACTGGCCAACACGGCACACTGCCATGGGAGTCTAGATGGAGACCAGGATGGATACCTTACAGTATCCCCAGTGGTGTTAGAAAAAACTGAGTCATCTTAGATCTCTGAAGACTGTAGTGGTAGCTCAGACGTCTTCTCCATACATGAATACCTAGGCACCCAGATTTTGTTATCTGAAGCTGAATTTCATCCTAAACTTCATTAATTCTGCAGTTTGCAGAATAACTTGTTTGAAATGCCTTGTTTTACTTTACTGTATTTATTTTGGATGTCAAACTACAGTTACATAAGTTTATCCAGATACACCTGCAGGTGTATATAATAGGTGGTAACATTCTTAGTGTTGTTATTTGCCATGGATTATTAAGGCAATGTTGTTTGCTTCCCAGAAATGCGGCTGACATTTTGCACAAAGAGCTATTTGCACTTCATGCTTTTAGCCAAAAATAAATCTCAAATATCATTCCCTCCTTCCTTTATGAGCAGGTAACCTCGGAGTTGTATTGCTGGGTGTTCAAATAGAGTGAACTGCTGTATAAGCACTTTATGTTTACTTATTCCCCCCATTTCACTGTACACTGCATTTTCCAGAAAAATATATGCTCAACCCATGACATACCACATTTCCTGTAAAAGGTTACTAATAATATCCAGTCCTCCTGGTTGCTAACACAATGCTTTCAGTTTAAGTAAAAGCAAACTAAGGACTAATTCAGTTTTCAAAAACAATGGCAGATTTGTACCTCCATATGGATCCCCTTAAAAAGAAATCTGCTTTCCAGTGACACTGAGAAGCCAGACTGTGAAAGGAGGTTGCTTTTTTGTTCTTTGAGGTTAAAAATCAAATGACAGATGCACTCAAAGAAACCCCAACTCCTTTAGCATAATGATGTTAAGCATTTATCCTAATGACAATACATCATGTTTTCACAGGCTTCCTCACTTTCAGTGCTTTTCCTAATCTAGTGACTCTGGTTATGCCATTATAGAGCACAAACAATCAGATTCTTATGACTAAGAGCATCCATGACTTGTCAAACCCAGCTAGGTGTCCAGAAGGTCTTTCTTGGTGTCAGTCTGGTACCCCATGCTCCAGCCCAGTGATGGCCAACCATTATAACCAGGCAACCTTCACCAGGTGAAAGGAAAGCTCAAGATGTTTCAGCTCCATCCTGTGCAGAGCTGCAGCACACAGGTAACAAGCCTGGCATTGTGCAAAGAGCAAGCTGTGCACCGATTCTGTGATTGCAGCAAGGGCAGAGCACAGAGGAATGAAGTTGTGAAGCTAATTCCTAGCTCCCCAGCCCTGGGAAGAAAGAAGGCTGCTGGAGGAAACCCTCTTCTCCAAGGAGCCCTAGGCAGAGGCTACTGATGGAGGCTGGGGGACACATATGCTGCTGGGGTGGTCTGCAGACTGAACACCCCAGCTCCATCACCTCCTTTCATTTTGGCCAACACAGGCCAAACCCAGACAGTTTCATTTCAGATCACCTTCTCATCAAAATCTCTTTGAAAATATGTCTGCAAACTCTGTTGCGAAGTTAAAATAATTTTGGGAGAAAAAGTGTCTGATTACTCCCTATTTCCCTTCCATTCTTATATTTAGCAAAAAATTGAGGGATACAAATCTTCATGTATTTCACCTTTCACCTGTCATTCAGTCAAAAAGTGTACAGCTCTGCAATTCTCCTGTGGTCCCGTGAATTGATTCAGCAATGCATTTGCTGCCCTGCACCCTCACTGGTGTCACCCAGATGGAGGGCATTTGGCACCTTGCTCAGCACTGAACTGAAAATAGGCTGAAAACCCAGGGGAACGTCTAAGGCCATTTTTAGCAGACTGAAAATAATTCTGTATTTCATTTAGCCAGGAGCAAGAATGGTGTGGCACCTGCATGAGTTCAATGGCAGGGTTAAGTCATCTCCAAAGCCAGGTCCTCAGCTACTTATCTTGTTTGATTGCAGAGGATCTCATATGACCTCACCCACACAGCTTCTCCTGTAGTGGGATCTGTCCTGACCACACACTGCCAGCAAAACAAATGAGTTTTCAAAACCCTGACCCTTTCCTGTGCATGAAGTTTAAATGGACTGTCACAAGGAACAGCAACTGAGGCCAGACATTCTCATCTGCCCAGACCACACAGGACAAATCCTAGTAGGCTGTAATCCAAGATGGGACCACTCTTGAGAAGGGGAAGTTCGTAAAGCAGAGTGGTTCAGGAGCTGCTCTTGTGAGCACTTGTTTGCCTGCAAACCCACAGAATCCTTAAACAACTGCAGAGGCGTACTGGCCTCTCATCTGCAGGAGATGGAGGGTAGGAAGGGCATTGAGGGCACCTATGAGGGACCTACATCACCTGAGGGCGCTTCCCTGTAGAAGAGGAATTCCCTAGGAGCCAGCTAAGCAGGTTTTTCTATAACAACAGGGTCCAGAGAAGAAAACATGCCCCATCAGGGAATTCTGTCATGCAAAAAAGCAAGCTGTTAAAACAAACTGTAACCCTGTGGCATCACATTGTCACTGAGCTGCGTAGAGAAACCCTGACAACACAACATGGTGAGGTACCTGCCAGGATCATCACCTACTCATCTAATACTTTTTCTGTGTCTAAAACAGGACCCATACACCTCAAACTATTGACACCCACTTCTCTGGTAGTGCCTGTTAGACACAGGCCAGTGAGAAGCTCTTCAGACGCTCTCTGACTAGTGGAGGAAACTGATTTTCTTCCTGTTCTCTGATATCAGTGGACATCTGCACTGCTCTTTGACTAGCACAGATGGCAAAGATGCAGTTTTCTCTTTGGAGACGTTGATGACTTCTAGCAACCCTAGTACAGTATGGACCAATTATTTTATTTTGTTTACTGTAGGAAAATACATGAAGTTGCAAAGAAAAACTGCTCATAAAGGGGCTTCCACTGCATGAAGGAAATGTGAGATCTAAGTTAAAGGCAGAGACTTGCAGGAACAGGTCATCTAGTCCATCTATTTGCTACTGGAGGATTATTTTGTTCCTTGGAATTGTATTTTACAATCCTTTGTACATTTTCATCCCATGGCAAAGTTTACCAAGAGAGACTACTCCTGCAAAAAGCAATTTACATGATCAGATATTTTCTATATTCCCTTTTCTATTATTTCAGCTATTTGTGCTTGGATAAGAGGCTTATATCCTCTCAGCACAGTTTCTCTTTATCCTGTATTCAATCTCATAATCCCATTCTCGTGATATCTCAGTTTGTCACTGTCAAAATGATCACGATATCACAAATATGGCATGAAGTCCTTGTGCCCAGGGACAGGTGGAAGAGAATACAGGTTGGAGCAGAACTGATCTCCTCCATGTTTTTTGCCCAAGATCAGTAGGAAAACTCATGTAAATGGGAATATAGATTCCCTGCCTTGGAGCCATGAAACTTCCCAAGTGGACTGTGATACTACAAGGCAGGCTAGCAGTTGTAGATGTGGAGCGTTATAGCACCAGTTTGTTGCAACAAGAAATTTTTTAATCAACACCATGTTAATCTATTTGTTAAAATAACGGGTTTGTCTGTTTAAATATAAGAATATGAAGTTTAATAAAAACAATGTACCAAATTCAGCTTAGTACCCACATAAGATCCCTAAATTACTTTACAATGGTAATGAGAGTAGATGTTCTCCACAGGAAAGAAAAAATGGTAGTAATATGGTAGAAATAATTCTCTCATATGCAAATGCAAAAGTGGCTATAACTTCAGTGATTTCATGGGAATGATTTCCATTTTCCTAAGAAAAGAGAGAACAAGGCCTGACTTTTTCCCCTAGCCTCACAGCAGCTATGTGCACTTCCTCTGCTTGTGCAGAACAGTCCCCACAGACAGCATGGTCGAACAGCGCAGCCTTGGGCACGGCTGGCACTCACACTCCCATCAGGGGAGTTGAAAGCATCTAGGGCTGCCTTTATAGACAGCCTAGGTCCGATCCATATGGTCAGAGGAGCTTGAGCCCAGCAACCAGCAGGTTGAGGGAGGTTATCCTCCCTCTGTACTCTGCCCTAGTGAGGCCACATCTGGAGTGCTGGGTCCAGTTCTGGGCTCCAGTTCAAGAAGGACAGGGAACTACTGGAGAGAGTCCAACAGAGGGCTACAAGGGTGATCAAGGGAATGGAGCACCGCTCTTATGAGGAAAAGTGGAGAGAGATGGGTCTGTTTAGCCTGGAGAAGGGAAGACTGAGAGGGGATCTCATCAATGCTTACAAATATCTAAAGGGTGGGTGTCAAGGGGATGGCCCAGACTCTTTTCAGTGGTGCCCAGTGACAGGACAAGGGGCAACGAGCACAAACTGGAATGCTGGAAATTCCATCTCAACATGAGGAAGAACTTCTTTACCTTGAAGATGCCAGAGGATGGGATCAGGCTGTCCAGAGAGGTTGTGGAGTCTCCTTCTCTGGAGATACTCAAAATCTGTCTGGGTGCCTTCCTGTCCAACCTCCTCTAAGTGACCCTGCATTGGCAGAGGGGTTGGACTAGATGAACTCCAAAAGTCCCTTCCAGCCCTTAGCATTCTGTGATTCTGTGTCCCATCCTAAAAGTGATGCCTGCACCAGGTGAGATGATGAATGAGCAAAAGTGCCTTTTCTCTCCACTGACTGTGATGAATAGGTAGGGTGGCTGATAGAGCTGTAACTATCTGCACAGTAGGCTCTGGAAACTGGGTGAGATGATTGTCCCCCCATCCCATTAGTGTTTTTGTGGTATTTACCGTAGGTCTAGGAGTTTTGATGACCGTTCTCCACTTTGGGTATTGACATTATGTTTTCCTGCAGTTTCAGTGGTCCTTGTGTAACCACTTGTCTTTAAGCAGCACGAGGCAGAGAAGTGATGCAGGAAGGCAGCTATGCTTGCCCATGTTTGATGGTGTGTGCATGAGTGGGGGGAATGGTCACCCTGTTTCTCGCTTCAGAGTTTAAGGGGGTATGTATAATTAATGGGTCAGATTCCTCAGTGCTGTTCTCGCCACTTTACACAGGAGTAAATCTCTTTGAGTGTAGATTAAGACCATTAATCACACTTCACAGCACCTTTGTGTCACATAAGTTTTTGAGGTCATTTTAAGTTGCCATTCTTCCCTCCCTGTTTTCAGTGAAGCCATAAAGCTGGACTAGCACCGGGGTATGTCAGACCTGACATGGGTACATCGTTTTGAGACATGCAAAAGGCACCGCATCAACATTTCTCTTGCTGCCAGTCTGACATGCTGGACCACACAATGGAAATAGAATCATAAAGCGGTTTAGGCTGGAAGGGACCTTAAAGATCATCTAGTTCCAACTCCCCTGCCATGGGCAGGGACACCTTCCACTAGACCAGGTTGCTTAAAGCCTCATCCAGCCTGGCCTTGAACACTTCCAGGGATGGGGCATCCACAGCTTCTCTGGGCAACCTGTTCCAATGCCTCTTCAGAGAGGGAGACTGAACTGGGAGGGGAGACTGACTCTTCCCCAGCTCATGTAGCACAACGACCAGCCGCTAGCCTTTGCCTCTCCTCACCCCCAGCCTCTGCAGTGTCCCAGAAGCAGGTGAAGAGAGGGGACCTATGTCCTTGTCAATCTGAAACGCAGACCTGAGGCAACCCAAGATGCTTCTTACCACAACATGGTGGATACCTCAGGTTGCCAAGTCTTTTTCATTTGTTATCCACCTACCTGGGTATAAACATGCATACAAGCCATACTGCTCCAAGTGCTGGTCAAGAGCTATTGAACTGAATTTAGTTTTTTGGTTTTGGTGGTGGGGGTTTTGTGCTTTTTTTTTAATTATTATTTTTAAATTTCAGTGTTTTTGAAACTAAGTCCCTTAGAAGAAGATGAGCCTCTGGAAACCAAGTGCTTCCTGATCTGAAAATCTTAGTCTCCAAGTCCTATGTGAGAGAGGAGGGCGGGATGGTGAGTGGAGGCAGATAAATTCTTTCCTCTACTAAAAAGAGCATAAAATCAAACATATTCCTTCAGGTTTTTCACCAGATATCAAAGCAATGCTAATTCACCAGCATAGCAAGAGCTCCATCAGAGCTGCTGTGGACTTAAACCACTGTCTAGACAGAAAAAATGTGCTATCAGACAAGTCCAGTTGCAAACCTCTCCCAGCAAGACAGATGTGTCTGTGATGTTAAAGTCTCAACATACCTCAGAAGCATTAGGGAAACTACGGAAAGTTTATTGATTACAAACCCAAACACAGTTACCTTTGTGCTAAGTCAACAAAAGTGTTTAGCTGTCATAGGATGAGGATGTCAGACAACTAGAGAGCAAGACAGACTGCACAGGTTTGGACTGACCATGCACACTTGAGATTCTTTGCTAATGCTGCTCCCAGCAAGGAGTGATGACAGGTGAGAAACACCTGCATTATCCCTGGAGTATTTTCAGTACTCATATGCAAACACCACCTCATCAGATGCTCTACCAATTATTACACAGTTACTAGACACAAGAAAAAATCCCTAATTTTGGAAGTTTAAGCTCTGTGGTTTTTCCCCATAGATGCTACCAGTCTTGACCCCTCATGGCTGGAGTCACACTGAGGACACTGCCTGGTCAAGGCACGTCCTTGGAGTCATCCCTTTAAAATTCAGACCCTGTACCTCCCCTGAGAGGGGGACACCCAGCAATGACCAGAGACTGGACTGTTTTGCACTCAGTCATCTATAGGCCATCATGTCGCTTGGGCAGTCAGGACTGGAGATCAAGAAAAAGAAGTAATTCCCATTCACACATGGTAGAAGACATCTGGGAAAGGTAAGGCGCAGAGAACTGAAAGGATAAAAAACCCCCTGGAAACAGAATAACAGGGAAAGAAAACCAGTGATAATGCCTACAGTAAGGAACGACTTCCCTGCACCGAATATGCCACAGCAAAGTAAAATCAATATGAGGGTAGGCCCAGAGTCTAGAAAATTAATTCAGAGTAAAACAATAATTAATATTAGCTTTTGCCTTTTTTCAAGGCAAAACCCATGTCTGATTCCCCTTTCCTCTGCACCATTCATAGTAATACAAAATCAATGGAGTAGATCCGTTATCTGTTGGAGATTCTCCCCAGCAAATATGAGCCAGTGTTTTTTTTTAATAGAGTAAGAGCCAGCTAAGCTAACTTTTGGGAACAGGAGAAGTATTGTATGATAGCAGGAGACCAAAGGCAGGACCTGTCTGACTGCAGAAACTTCCTACCTTTCAATAAGACTCAAAAAGGCAGAAAATTGGTATCTAATCCTGTGCACCACATTTAGTTTCCACATGTATTCTTCAGCATATTTCCTTGGGAAGCAAGAGACCATGTTGGCACGTGCATGCTAGGTGCAGAAATGCAGATATGAATATGCACCGCACGTGTTAAAAAAAAAAAAATTCCAGTCTCTTTCAAATATCATACACCTCCGAAGAATTTTAAGGCTGTCACGACTAGCTGATTGTTTCACATATCCCTTTTAACAAGCTATTTCTGGAGGCAACTGTTAGAATTAACTGCTCCCTGCTTAGTTTTTGTGGGGAAAAATAATATATTTAACTGATTTTTTTTAAAAACAAAAGTATGTTTAGGAGTTATGAAGAACATAATAAATTTATACCACCTAGTCTATTTTTATATTAAAACCTTGCCCTTCTCTCAACACACACTAGGAAGAATTTTGTTGCCATTATCCTTTCAATGACATCCAGGCAACTTGCACAGTGACATTAATAAAAAGAGAAACATTTAGTTGTATCTACCTTTGCACACCCTTGTTCAATTAAATTTGACTCAGTGTCTTCTAGATTTTTAATAACTACCCAGTCATTAAAAAGAACTTAACCACAGATAAAACACTACTTACAATACTGACCAAGGACAGATGTAGTACAAAAAATGGGCAGTATTGTACCCTGCGGATGCCTACTATAATAAGAGGGCTGCTGGTTTTTTATTTTGAAAGCTCAGTTCCTTTTCAATCTCCCTACTATAACCAAATCTCAACAAACAATCCATTAGTATCCTCTTCACAAATAAAATATATATATAATACAAATATACATGGTGGAACCTATTAAAAATATTTCATCTTGTCAGCAGTTTATATAATGGAGTCAATGCTTCAGCAATAATTTGAGAGAAATATCTCTGACTTGGAAACACAATTAAAACAAAAGACATAGGATGATTTACAAGGGGCAGGTTGGGTGAACTAATGTGCACTGTCCCCTAATAAAAGATGCATGCTTGGATTTAGTCACCAAATACTAAAATTCAACTCTTCAGAAGAAACAACTGAGATTGTGGCAGGATACAGAAATTTATAAATCTGGAGTGACAGAAGGAAGCAAATTACTTTTTCGGAGTACGTTTTGAAAGAAATTTCTCCTCCCATCTCTTCTCAGGTGCATTTCCTCACATCTCTTGGGCAAAGCAGCCCCATAACTTCCAGCTTTGCATTGACTCTACTTAAACCACTATACAATGACATTTTTGAAACCTAGCAGTCTTTGATGGCCCATCATTAATATCCTGAGGTTAATTTCCCCAGACTTTTAACACCAGCGTCTGATATTACACATGGGGGTGGGATATATCTACTCAATAAAATAAAGATAGTTATTTATGTGAGCACTGATAAATCACACAATTTTTAAAGCCCAGACTCTTAGGCAAAAAGTTTGATTTAAAGTAACCCACACGAGGATGCAAGCTTTCCATCTCTGCTAGGAGTCATCAGAGGCAACTGCACTGATTGATGGTTGGTGTCAGGAATTATCTTTTTGTTTCATTACACAATGCTATCTGTTTCTGGTAGACTTTTCATTACTCTTGGGGATGTTTAATACTTAAGTAGATATAGCCAGATGTTTGCTCAAAAAGCATCAGCTAACTGAGTGCTCTGCTTCCCAGACACTGCTCAAGCAAGGATGGATAATCAGGAATACAAATAGCAAAAATTGCTTTGGGACTCTTGGACTATGCAGCTAGTGGGCATGAAAAATATGAATGGAAAAGCTGGGAAATGTGCTGGGTTTTATCTACTCTCCTCTAAGGTTTGAATTCTCCAGTATCGTAGTAAATGTACCTGCGGCCAGCCGTAAGCATACATCAGTGGAAGCAAAAAAGACGGTAACATGCTGACAGTTGTTTTGACTCTATTTCTCTTGTGTCCCCAAATGTGCTTATTCATGTATTCTGGACTGCTCTTCTGCAAAGCTGCACGTGACTCAAAGAAAATTCGCCTCCCTTATGTAAGTGTCCAAATTGACGAGACAGGCTCAAATGGCACTTCCACTTCTCACTAATGATCCCTTGGGCTTCTTCTGGACCCTCTAACTCCCCAGCCCCCATCTCCAGTATTCCTCCAGCTCTTATTATGGATCCTGAAGCTTTCTGATGAGTCCTTCTCCTCCCCAGTGCCCCACACACACTCCGCTCGCTGTTCTGCAGATTTTGTGTGTCCTGACGATGACTGTTACTGACATCCCTATTCTTGCCTGTTTGTCTAGTGGCCTTCTCAGCTGATGTAACCACAACACAAATTCACATTTCCAGAATGTTGTGAGCTTCTGAAAGAGCAGATAAGGTGAACAATGTCATCCAGGACACGAATATGGGGGTGCAGAGAGAGCAGAGGGAAGGCAGCGATCATGCAAGACTTGGGACAACTTGAACTTCTCTTTAAATCTCCTGTGGCTGCACATTTCCCTGCAAAACACTGTTCTTCCCCAGCTTTACACAGTTGCACCTTATCCCCTCTTCCTTTAATTGTGCAAGAAGTGGAACCAGTGGGCCTCAAGGAGAGTACCTGCGTGGTGGTAGAGGTAGAACTCCAGTGTGGTTTGAAAATTAAAAAACTAAAACCTAAAATGTAACTTGGGCTTGTAATACCTCCTCCCCAACACTGCTTTAATTTTCAGCAAGCAGATCTAACCTAGTATTTGCAATTAGAAGGCACACAATATTTTAAAATTCCAGTTCATTTATATTAATCATCAGATGCAGTACAAAGCCTACATTTCCCTCAAAGGAGATTAACCTTTATTCACAGAGCGGATGTTTTCAGTGGCCCCATGAAAAAGAATATGTTTGCCATTAAATGCAAAAATAATTACTTGATTCAGGACAGCAAGTCTCACTGCAACTCGAGTTGTACATTTCTCTAGGGATAGACAGTAAAAACCATGAAAATGGGGCTTTGATAGTTCTAGATTTGTACATTATTTGAAAAGAAAATAAGGAGATAGCTGGAAAAGTGCTATCATATGTCATCAGTGTTCCATTTACATTCGTTTATTGGCACAGGAAATCTTAACAAATGAGGCCTCACTCCTTTGGGGTAAAGCAACCCTTAATCACCCTTAAAAAAGTTTCATGGTCTTCAAACTCCCTGATGTAATGCTTCATGTCTTTTAAAAGCATCAGAGTCTTGATGTGGCTTCCCTCAGTGACAGCGCCATCATGTCAGGTGGAAATACAAGTCTCATCTGAAGACCTCCTTTGACCATCATAATATGCTTTGGCTGTCTGAGCTCTTGAAATGTAAAATTGTAATCCACTTTTACCTAGGCCTTTTAGATGCATAGCTATTTTGCTATTACTTGTGATTTTACCACAAGAGACAGTGATAGTTCTCTACATCCGTTTCATTTAAACAAAGAGAAAATCTGACACTACCATAAACCACTTTCAAGCCTGGTTGTGATCTGCTGAGAAATGTGCAGTGATGGAGATGTAGCAGTATTGGGTGAGACAGGACTTTATGGCTACTTCTTCACTAATAAATTAAATGTGGCCAGGAACATTTTCTGGCACTGAGGACAAATGCAAAGGATCATCTTGCTCCATATTATTAAACTTCTTCATATCCTGCATTGACGACAGACTTCCAGCTGGAGTAGTCCCTTGCATGTGAAACTCCCGGTATATCCCTACAGTTGGCTAGCTGATGGATTCCCACAGGGTAAGCTACCAGTTCTCCTACACAGGTGACCACATACGCTCCCCCTTATGTTCCTCGATTAGAGATTGTGGTGCTCATGTAGTAACACCCAGTGATTAGCTCTAGGAAATGGTTTTATATAGAAATAAAGCCTCCATGTCAAAGACCATACAATGCAAGTATCAGCCCCATCTTACATGTTTATAGACTATACATCACAGCTTCCTCTTGTGAGTTTTTTGTTCTGTTTTCTTGACTGCAAACACCAAATTAAAGGCAACATGAGCAAGCAAAGTAAAAACAAAGAAAAACTAATCAGAATTACACTTCTATCCCTTGCCTTTACTTTGTTCTTAATGTTAAAAAAGCAGGTGGGAAACAAATCAGTTGATCGGGATAGACACAAATTTGCAGGCACACGTAGAATGTGACTTTGCCTAAACGCAGGGTTACAGCCACAGCTGCAAAGTGTTAGAGAGCCACATGGCATCCAATGACTCCTTATGTATCTTAGGGTCTGTCACCTGTGGAAAGTGATTCAGGATAGGAAATGGGTGTGAATTTCTAAGCTTCACATATTCCTGTAGCCATTTCTCTTCCCCACTCAACAATCCTCCCCATCCCAAAATTTTTGCTTGCACATCTGACAGGCCAAGATCCATGTTAAATAACTCTTTATCCCTCTCCCCCTTCTCCTCTTCCTAGGATATTTATTTCCATCCATCTGCATTTGTGGTGCTCAGCACAACCTTTGAAGTGGCAGGAAGAGAGACTGTTGTGGAGGGACATGACGAAGTGGAATTACCTAGAAGTTAAGCATTGTTCACATTCCCTGTAACTTGATTTCTTTCTCTCTTGCCCTGCTGCAGAGACATGTCTCTGTCAGAATAGCTCTGGTAATATGGCATTTTATAAACAGACTTTGGCTGTTAAAGATCAAAATGGTGGCAAATGAAGCCTAATTAGGTATTTTTTTTTGGGCTCTGACCAGCTTGAAAATCCAGAGATTTTAATCTGATGGTGCTTTAGAAGTACTTCCCAGAACACCTCTTTGCAGAAATGTCCTACCCTGACTTGTAGGGAGGGACAACTCCAGCTTGAAAATCCAGAGATTTTAACCTGATGGTACTTTAGAAGTAATTCCCAGAACACCTCTTTGCAGGACTGTCCTACCTTGACTTTTAGGGAGGGACAACCGCCTTCTTTCCAAGAAAGTGACATTTTCAGATTTCTGTGTGTCATGCTCATGGGCTGGGTTAAACCAGTAAAAAATACCCATTAAGGATTCCTGAGATGTGGAAGCAGAATAGGAAGACAGGCTCCAGGTATATCTGACTTTTTCAGAGAAAAGTTTTCACCGCTCTGCTGTCATTTCAATTACCGTAGGAAGACAGGACTAGAAGGTCCTCTTGGGTCACCAAATCAAACCCCCTGCTAACATGGGTGGTTTGCTTCACAAACGGATCAAGGTCCATCTCACACACTGCTGGTTTGGGGCTCATCAGTCTTGCTGGATAGTCCTCCTAAACAATCTCACTGTGTTGTCAGTCAGAAGCCTCCTCTCCAATCCTAGCCTAAAGGTACCGACAGGGTTTCATACTCTTGTTTGGGATGAGCAGCGTCCTGTCACTTAAACTGTTCTCCTCCCTTGCCTAGCTCTGCATTCTCCTCATGAACTTAATATTCCCATACTGTGCTTTTTCCAGTACTACTTCATCTTTCTGGAGTATCAGCCATTAATGGGGTGTATTGCATATCCAGTATTGCAGATCGCTGTGCAACAGCATTGATATTCTCCTTACTCCTCTGTAATTACCTTTCCTGACATGTATTAGAAGCTCATTAACTTTTAACAGGTTCAATGTATTGGTACATTGTACTGCCTCTGCAAGCCAGAGTGATATGTACATGTGGATATCTACGTCTGAGTTTGCCTCCCAAGACTTCAGGGACTGAAATACGTACTTTTAGGGTCTATTTAATCTGATGTATTTTAGATGTCTTTTGGGCTAAGATATTTTATGACTTCACAGACTCCATTAACCATATCTGACTACAAAAGCATCTCCATGCAATTATCTCAGATGTAGATGTCCACAGTGACTGATACGTATACTTTTATTATACTCTCAAACATTATCTGTTGGTAAGCTACTTGATTGTAACATAAATTCTTAAATAGGGCTGAGTGCATGACCTTACACTTTGTATTTCATAATTCCATGCATCACGCCTTAATTCAATGATAATGGTTCTGCAATTTTTCCTACGGGATAGCCTCATACCCTCAAAATTGGTGTTGCATACTACCTTTATGTTCTCAGAAAATGTCATTAATATTTTTTCTGAGTGAATAGCATTTTCAGGGGCAGTGAACTAAAAGATGCATAGGACTGACCCTAAAAGAGCACTTCCAGCCTTAAATTTCACCTGTCTGGAAAATTCTGATGATGTCACTTCCCTGGTTACAGACTCTACATCTTGGCTTCCTTGTGACTCCTGAAAGCCAAAAACCACCATGGAAATGCAGCGGTGAATTACCAACTTGTGGTGGATTCGGGAATGATGGTAGATGTGCTGTGGAGGTACTAAGGGATGAACGTAAATCAGGTAGAGGTGAGACAATGGCAGTCCAGAAACTCAGCCCTGAGGGCGAGTTAATGCACTGTGACTGTTAGCTTGGGTTAACAATAACTGATGCTGATACAGAGCTGAATAGGAGCATGAGCAAAGACAGTGAGTGCATTTCTGTCCTGCATTGAGTTGCCCTTCACTTGGGTGGCATTTCAGGAGCAGCTGGTATAAAACAGGCTTCATCTGGGTGGCTGGCAGAAGAATAAAAGAGTGGCTTGGCCAGCGTACGTCATGCACACACAATGGGGTTGGAAGGTTGTTCTGACTGTGACTAAAGTGTCAGTTTTATTCATGCACAGTGTTAGTGCCCATTACATGCAATTATCCCCTGAGAAGTGGCTGGTGTCACACTTGACTTTGCACTGCTGGCCTGCCAGAGTAGGGGGCACCGAAACTGCCTGGCTACCCAAATTCTCCTACATCTTCTTGATAATTCCTGTCTCGGTGATTTTCTTTATTAACCTCAGTAACATAAACACGCGTAGGAAATAAGTTAAGCCCTTTATAAAACTTAACAGTAAACATAATTATTCTGTTAGCAATTTCAGAACCTCTTTCTTAGAAATGAGGGAGAAACTATTGTCTGTCTGGTTTGACTTCACCTTCCAAAGCAGCTTCAATGACTCTAAAAATGCCGTCTGACAACAGCAGCACAGTCTTATTGTGCAAAAGGCAGTTACACAGCACATAGATTTCCAACTGTGTTGTAAAGTTTAGTTATTGGAAGATGACTCAAATATCAGCTGACCACTTGTAAACATAGTTTCATGCGGCACTGCACTGATCTGAGACGTTTTCAGGATATGTGAATACAGACCAAAGATTTAAGATCTGCTAAATTCCCTTCCAACAGCTGAACTGCTCTATAAGATGAAGTTGCCCAGGGCACTTACTGACTTCCCTTGCTTTTCTTCCACCATTCCTTTAAATTTATGTTAGTGAGGCTCAGGAAGACCCGCAACCCGAATCACCGAACACATCACAGAAGCGCAGCGGTTGTAACTCTTCCATCACCAGTCTGCAGCATTACTTTGCAGCAGGTCTATTCTGTAACGCATGGGCTGGGACCGTGACCCTAGACACTACCATAACTACTGGCTTATGTGGCAGATAAAAGTATTTGATGTAGGTAAGCATGCAAGTTTGCCTCATAGGGAAAAAGGATACAGGATTTCCTCTGTGCCTTCAGAGGCTAAGAAAGCCTCCAGAGTCCAAATGGGATACAACCTCAGGATAATATTTTTCTTATCAGAACTGACGCTTGAAATGCAGAGGAGGAACAAGTATCTCTGCAAGTTAAAAGAGAAACTCTGCGAGCTCAGATTGTGACTCAGTTACAGGTAAAAGATTTAGTGCTTGGGCCTTCTTATTTTAAAGGGTTTATGGTGCTTTTCAGCTACCAGAACCTTTGTGACTGATGATGTTCAGCAAATGAGTGAGTTTGTGAATTCAATCCCCTCTCACTGAAGAAAGCAAGAATTTTGCTGATGCCAGAGGAATAAGATAACCTCTCTGTACCTGATAATCAGCATCAAGGAATCTCCATGTAATGCAGTTGATACTGGATGAGCCTCATAATTCAGAATTTGTTGTTCTTTTCACACCTGTGAGTCATTTCCTCTTTGGTTTTTTTTGTGGGATCTACAGACAATAATCATTCCTATTTACCAGTCATTGCTGTATGCTTACAGAACTGTTGTCTGAAGAGGATAAAGTATTTTTTGCTTTCAGCTGACCAGTAACATCAGCTTATTGAGGCTGAGAGGTTTTCAATATCTGTTTTTACATCCGCAACAGTCTTTTTTGATCACTGAAGGTTAAATATATGTAGATAATATTAGTTTAATCTCTGCTGAATCAGATATTATATTTAACAGAATTTATGCACACTGCTAAGTGTTACCATCTAAGGGTATCAGATGTTGCAAATTCACATCTTTCTATAATCCATGAATATTTAAAATGTTAACATTTTCCCTAGCATTTACCACATATTATTTTCAGGTTTCATTATCACATACACAATCTATTGCTTAATGGCAAGGGGAGATTAAATTTTGGATCTCAAGCTAAACTCCCCAACAAGATATGCAGAAAGTAGTAATTTACCCCAACCGCTCTAATCACATTTAGTTCCAAGAAACAGAAAGTTAGGAAAACACCGTAAGTAATCTGCCACTTTCTGAGTAATCACAGTTTAATATTTTGATTTCTATTAAAAAAAATCCCACTATAAAATACGATTTGCTCTTGCCATCAACATTTTCAGTAGAAAACTAATAGTTAAAAATCTAAATTAATGTGAACAAAAAAAAAGCACTCTGTTTTTATTTCGAGCTCTTTCAAGAACTTTTCTATCCCAGCACTGAGAACCAAAAGATTGGGCACCAAAAACCCAAGCAACTACTAAAAGCATTCAGCAGCAAAACCCCAACATTTTTTACAGCAGCATCTACTATTAAACAGCTCACTACATAAACAGTAAACCCATTAGAGCCACAATGTCAAAGATGCTCTGTAAGCTGAACAGGCAAAACATTCCCACAATGACTGCATGTCGGCAAAGCGCTCCATAAAATGTCAACAGGGAAATACAATTCAGTCTTAATAGGTTCAGACCTTATGTAAGCCCCGCTTATGGGATAGTCTATTAAAAAAGCAAGTGAGCAAGTGACATTACTATAAACACAACCTGCAGCTTAAGACATTCAATGCTCCACTCAAAGACACTGTGCTAGCTCTAAGGTTCGTGTTCTGGACCAAAGATGAAAGGAAACAAAAATATCTCCTGATACACTGACAATTGAAGTGATATTCACTCTGTATAGAAGAGAGAACTGGAATCCCTTCAGCCCCATGAATGGCTTAAGAAATATGTGCCTTTCTTCCAGTAAAACATTACCTGTTCCTCTGCAAAACCCAGTAAAGCCTTCATTCCTAATTACTAATGCAATGTTAGCAATTCTGCGTTTGGTATATGAACAAATTTCTCTAGGTGACAACCTGGTTCATCGAATTAAAGTCATGGAGCAATGTGAGATTTTTCGATTTCTGGATAAAAAGTGGTACATTTGCACACACCTTTCAGGAAAGGGAGAAAAAATATCTTGAGAACTCACCACCAGGTTTCCTATCACCATGACCAACAAGAAGACGAGAAGGCACAGCGGCTGCCCAGCTACTTCCATGCAGTCCCACATGGTCTCAATCCACTCCCCACACAAAATTCGGAAGATGATGAGGAACGAGTGGAAGAAATCATTCATGTGCCACCGTGGCAAATTGCCGGTCGTGCTTATCTTCTTTACATTGTCCATGTAGCTTTTCCCAAAAAGCTGCATTCCTACCACGGCAAAAATAAAGACGATGATTGCCAGCACAAGAGTGAGGTTACCGAGGGCACCCACTGAATTACCAATGATTTTAATGAGCGTATTTAAGGTCGGCCAGGACTTTGCCAATTTGAAGACTCGCAGCTGTGAACAAAACATAAAAAACAGTGTCAGTTCACAGAAGCAACAGACATTTCAACCGATGAATTATTAAAGTGAGTAAAACGTGAAAGACGTTAAATGCCACAGTGTGTGCGGTACAAGGTGATTTTAGCCCTACTTCCTGTTAACCTCGCTACATCTATTAATAAAATATCAGTTGGGCTTCTTGGATGAGAATTAAGTTTTCCAGAGCTACACGCTCCCTTGTTAGATAGATGTGCCTTTAGAGGCTCATTCCCCTGATGTCATGGTGGAGAGAGGATGGAAGGAGGAAATCTCAGGTCTTAATATTTTCTTTTACGTTTCTTTTCCTCCTCAAATTAAACAGTTTAACAAGCATCCAGGGGAAAGATTTTAGTGCTGGATCCCACAAAGAGAGAAGCAATTCCTCTGTGGTTCAGAGCAAGCCTCAGCCAGATGGTATTAGCTGTTAGCTCCCAGGGTGAAAATCACCTCTGTGCTGAGGATCACGCAGTCTATGCACAGCCCACGTTCCACTTAAGGCCTATTTTAAGGACGTAAATGGTTCCTAGCCCTTGTGCTGTGTTTTCAACTGAAGGTTTAATTTCAGCCCTATTGAAGAGGGATTGCTCAAAAACTGACAGGAGACTCTCAGGACCTAACAATAGTGGTGAAAAATTCACATTTTTTGAGCAGCACAGAGAATTTCAGGGGAAAAAAGAAAAAAAAAAGTAGTAATAAAAACGTCTTTTACTAAATGTAACCATAAGGGCTTATTTTCCTGGTCTTTCCAAGTTGCAAAGCCATATCATGGCCAGAATGATTAGCATGGACATCCTGGTACATGAAGTGCAACACAAATGTCAGGCTGGCAAGGAAACCACTTTTCTGTTCCAAGATGTCAACAGTCTCTCATTAATAGAATACCACTATCCCGTGCATAACAAAGGAGCTGACAGCTAAGGAGTTCCCGTGAAAGACAGATGCTATGTTATGATGATCAGTTCTAGAAAAAAAAAAAATCACCCTGTGAAAAATTCAAAGACATTTTCTTTTGACAGCATTTAAAAGAATGGTGGCATGTTTACAACATAATTTGGAATAACAACTTCTAAAACAACAAGTTACTGGCTCTTGCATTTCCTGGGCTATCAATTATCTGCTGACTATGCTAACAGGTGTACAGGTATAAAATGGCAGATTTTTATTACAAATTGGAACTCAAACATTTTAAGTGTGCTACAAGTACCTGGCACAGCTAGAAGGAATCAAATTATGTTTTCATTTACTCTGATGTAAATCTGGAACAATTCCATTTATCCCGCAGCCTATAATTAGTGTCACATACTGTTCACCAGTTTGCAGCAATTAAAGTCTTTATTGGCAGATGCATTTGTAAGAAAATATGTTGCACTGATGTCAGAGTTTATAGGTAACAAAAGAAGAGGAAAAAGAACAGAGTAAGACCATTACCAGTCGAAAGGAGCGTAAAACAGACAGGTTTCCCATGCTGGACAAACCCAGTTCCATCAGGCTTAGAATAACAATTATGCTGTCAAAAATATTCCAGCCCTGTTGAAAATAGTAGTAGGGGTCAAGGGCAATTACTTTGAAGATCATTTCTGCTGTGAAAATCCCAGTGAAGACCTGCAGAAAGGAAATATGAAGTTAAAGTAACCTTTTAAGCACACCTCCTTGCTTGCAGAGTTTCTAGTGATACAGGGGAACACAGTGAAAAGCCAAAAGCATTTTACCAGCAAATCCTTTCTTTTTCATGGCTGATTCTTTATCACTATTAAAACTTTGTCTAGTCTGTTCACAATAATATCTGATACAGCTGTAAACTTACAATGGCATCTGAGTTCAAGCTCTGGATTGGAACACACATTTCTATTTTCTTCCGTCAGCTGAATAATCTCAGTGGTAAAAAGCAAAGTCTAAAGGTGCTTTTTCTAAAGGTTAGATCTATTCATTTCAGTGGAGAAACCCAAATGAATGGAGTGGGAGTGTTAAAGGGGTATTTGGGTTGTAGTGTACCTGCTGTATTATCCCTATTTATTTTGTTATTATTATCAATACCAGGGCAACAGAAGCCTCCAGTCATTCTCAGGTTATTGCTGACAGTGAAGGCGATTAGAAACTCTAATTTGAGTAGTTGTGTTTTTTTACAAAGAGTCACAGCAATTTTCTTTTCACAGCATCCTGGGAACACTCTGCTTATTTATGACCCAGTTCAAATGTCATATGGTGGAACTTCTAATTGGAACATTTTTCTTTAAAACAATATATAAATATTACTTATGAGGCAAGGGAGAGGGGAAGGGAATGCTGCTGACAGCAAATTTAGTTTCAACACATTCCTGCAAAGTATCTCAGAGAATCAGATCTTGTCCTTTCGTATGTCCTCCCTAAGTAACAGTTTAAATGCACAACACAAGGCTACAGTCAACTTAAAATGACAAAATGTGGGCATCAGGTTCTTCACATCCTGTTTTATTTTCGTTCCAGGTCCTGGTACAAGCTGCACAGAGCTTTATGTTTCTGAAAAGTTCTGTATCGTACATATATATTAAAGCACATGGTTTTCTGTGAAACAAACAACATCAGTGCACTGTGTTGGCCAAAAGAAGAGGGAATCCAGAGATCACATATCAGTAGCATGCAGTTAAGGAGAAATGGATTCCTTTCAATAAGCTGAGTGTTTGCAGCATTATCCCAGCAAAACTAATCAGCTCTGAGCAACAGAGATGAGAAACCCATTAGGATGTGGAAGGGAAAAGGTAGTACTATATAATTACAATATTAAGGAATAAAAATAAATTGTCATAAACTGTATTTGAGGAAGGCTTGGCTTTGCTCTGTTATGCTTCAGGAATGAATTCTTCCAAGTGGCCATTTTATACAATTCCTTATGTAAAATACCTTCTTTTTCTCATCAGGAAAATAATACCTTGGACTGCAACAGTTGTTACTGTCATCCCATGACCATCTCATACCAAGAACCCAATAAAATGACCTGTCACATATTTCTAACTAGCCAACAATTTCTGAGTCATGGTGGTCAGAGATACCAAAGATTCCCACCAGAATGCTCCAATTCCCTTAGGACAGAGAACAAGACAAGAACTGGATTTCCATGAAATTGTATCCCGGGGACTACCTTAAAACCCACAATACCACGCTACATGCATTATGCAACCATCTTGCTGAGAAATGACTCAGGAGGATCACTTTCTTTGCCTGAATCATTTTAATCAATAGCCTTCTGAGAAGGAAATGTCACAGTATGATAGCAAAAGGCCTGAGCCTTCCTAAAGGCATCAGGAATCGCGCACATGTACCAGCTATGAATTTCAAACGGCAGTTGTCAAACCACCAGCACCTGGTACGCGGCGACGGCGCTTGTGCATGAGGCTGGATACTCAGTACAATAAAGGCTGGAAAGAAAACAAGTAACTTAACATCCCACTGATGCTACACATGCCACTGCTGATTCGGAGGACTTTGTCTTAAACAAAAAAAAGAAAAGTTTTATCCATCATTTCAGCTATTTAATATGGCATAATGGTATCTCTGTTGCTAAAGGAAAACGAAATTTGGGAGAATTTTGCTCTATCTACCTATTTTTAAGCGGCAGCACTGCGTAGGCAGATGAACCATGTAAAGATGTACGTGTGCTTCTCAGGTCTTCTGATCACATTTGGAAATGTTGATTCCTGTAAGTGTTGAGCTAAAGGAGTCTGAAGGTAGCAGGTGCTGCATGAAGTAGACAGACAGTCAGAGAGGGAGGCAGTAGATGAAGAATCGCTCTTGGAGAAAGTCAATCCATATTTCGCTTTCTTTCTCACAGAAACATTTGTTTTGAGGAAAAAATGCCAAAGATCTGTCCTTTTTAATATTTCCTCCCATTTAATGCTAGTATAATCACTCAAAGAGTGTTAGGCACAATGGGAAGATGACAGCCAGCCAGCACGGGGGCAGAAGAGGGATGTGGCAGCCTGTGGCTTAGGGGATGCAGTCACCTGGCAGCCTGCCCCGGGGCTGGGACTCCCTTCCCTTCCACAGGGGATTGCAGAAAATATCAATTTTCATTACAAATTACTTTGCAAAATCCTCCACAAAATGGAATTGCCTTCTTCTGACCTGCTCCGTTCACAATCAATCCAGTTATGCAGGGGTTCAGTAAATCTGGTGAGGGGGAGCCAGGATGGTCTGGCCTCTCACCAACCTATCCTGGGATCAGAAAGGAAGGGGAACTCCATGCCACCAGCCTGCTACAGCAAATATTAGCAGGCTGTTTTGCTTACACTTTGGCACAAAGAGGAGAAATAGCTCTAGACAGTGCTAAGAAAATTACAGTGAGATTTTTTTTTTTCAAAATCTTGCAAAAATTCGCTTTGCAATTCCTCCCCTTGTTCATTGACTCAGTTTCCTTGCTGGCGCCCGGAACAGCCCTGCTCAGCCTTGGCAGGTCTGCAGGAGCTGTGTTGGCAAGGGGGATGCCCGGGGGCTAAAGTTTCGCTGCCTGTGGTCTGCACAGGGAGAAGCTGATCTGCCGAAAGCAGAGCAAAGAACAGACACATTTACTATCATCCCCAGTGACAGAGGAGGAAACAGCAGTATTGCCACCTGTTCTGATGGACAATGGGCTGAAGGAGTTTTTAAACTCATCTTAGAAGGCCACAAAGTGTTGAGCAACAATGAGGAAGGCTGGCTGCAAAGTGGAGCTGGATGCAGTCCTGTGAGATGACTTCCCAAGCTACACTTTTCTACTGCTTTCTGCAGAGGGTAAGAGCACCAGGAGAGAGCCACAAATTTCTGCTTAGCACAACAACAGAGGGACATTTGCCAAGACACAAGTGCTGCAAAACTGGAGACTGGTCCCACAGCCTAGGAGAAGAACCTCAACCTGCCCAAGGAGGCCCAGAGCTAAGAATAACAAGGACCAGGGTAAAGAAAAAAATACATACCTGATGTACCACATATTCTAGGACAGATACAAAAAGTCTCATTATTACTACTACCCACCTAAACCTGCCAGCGTAGGATGCTTCTCACTAAAGGCAGACATCACATCTGTAATGTCTCTGCATACTCCCACTATAGACAACGGTCACTACAGTCACTGGCCTCCAGGACATAGTTCACCTTATCCAAAAGTAAATGTCTTTAACATTAACTGTGACTTAAAATTGTCCATTACTCTCCATTGACTTTAAAGAGAGACAAAGGCACCTCTGACAGAGACTCCTACGCTGTAAATACCTAAAATTAGGCAAGGTGAATCCCACTTTGACTTACTGCAGCCTTTGGTTTTATAGAAATAAACGACCTTTTTTATCTCTGCTATGAGACTCTCAAATTCAAACTTAGCAACATCCAGTTCTAGGGAACTCCAGACTCACTTATGGTACCCTACAGGATATCTCTGCTTCTACTGCTAGATTTTAGGGGCAATTTCACCATGCCATAGTAGTATGTGCCTTTTCCAATACAGACTATTCTAAAATTAAAAGAGTTTTAAACTTTAGATTCTAAAGCAGTAAATCACTGTAGCTTTTAAACAAACACAGAGAAAGACAATTAAAGAAAAAGCTTCTGTTTTATAGTAACTGCAGAATTTTAGTGTCCCCCGGGCTAAAAAATTGTGCATATTGCCTCTGGAAAGGCTTTTCTGCTGTCCCTGCAGCTTGGCTGTAGATCTGTCACTCTGCTTTTCCTCAGAGAAGTGCAGTCTTTGCTTACTTTGCAGCTCTCTGGCTGCTCCAGCTTGCACATCAAGAGTTTCCCCTTGAAGCATCAGCCACGCTTTGCTCCATGTCCCCTCTGCCCTGGGGTTTGCATGGGACCCAGCACACACAGCTGGACAAGGCAGGGAGGCACAGCAGGACACAGAGGGACATACAGCAAATGTCCCTGAGACACCTTTCTGCATATATATCTATATACACTCAAACACCACTCTATTTCCCTCCAAGATCTTGCCTTGTTTTTTTTATGTAGGTTTTTCTTAACTTAAATTCACTATTAGGCACCAAGGACTGATGCCTTATCATTGCTTCAAAAGAAATCCCAAATAAACCTCATTAACCTTTTTCTTACCTCATTTTGTTAAACTTCTACAAACCAGAATCCTACTGGGAACAGCCCAGAAACATGGCTTTAATGGTTACTAATAACATTAGAATATGTTAGTTTAATAAAAATAGACCCTTCGTTCATCACTCTTCACCCCCAGAAAGAGGTGACTACGTGGACTTGGTTGACACGTCACAGGTAAAGTGATGCTGACAACATATCAAAACGGGGTCTTCCCAAGCGTCAGCCAAGACTCTAAAAAGCAGGAAATACACTCCTCAGGTAGCACTTGCAGTTCACGTTCACTTACCAAATTGCCTATGTAAAGCATGTGGTCAAACTCCTTCGTCATCTTATAATGCTCCAAGGCCATGAAGAGCGTGTTCAGCACAATGCAAAGGGTGATGGTGAGGTCAGTAAATGGGTCCATTACCACGAACTTGACAAATTTCTTGATCAAAAGCCAAAGCGGGCAGCAATCCCAAATGAGAAATTTAACAGCAAAGTGGTTCCAGCAGGGAGGACATTTCTGGTGTGATTCCTCAAGCTCTAAGTCACAGGCAGTAAAGTAACAGTCAATTCACACTGAGTTATATGACAAGGGAACACTTAAAATGACTCATAACATAGAGGAAGGCCCCTGATTTACCCCAAACATTTTTTTTTTAGGATAAAATTATTTCTGTCCTAATAGGCTGGCAAATTACGCACTTTGGGGTGTTTGCCAGTTGACCTGCACTGAGCAGGCAGTGACCTTTTCTGAAAGTAATAACCTTTTAAAAGTGTCGCAAGCAAAAAGGGAGAATCACGCTATAGAGGTAAAGTCCAGTATTATATATAGGCTCAGTTTTTCACTCTGTTTTCCATTTTGGAAAAGTCAAATGGATAAGAATACACTATCTTAATTTAACTTAAATAGGAATGGTTATTTTCATCCCCAGATCTCATTTTAGAAGTATCTTAAGTAATAACTTTTAAAAGGGGTTAAAAGATGAAAGAGCTAAAACCAGTATTTAGAGCTGATTTAAGGGCTTGAGAGCCAGAGTATCACTGGTTATCAATAGGGTTTATGTTCTTGATGTGCAGTCCAAAAAGGCACTGAGCATCTGTTTTCTTCTGAAAGGCCACATACAAAATCAGGGGAGTGCATAAGTCTGAAAAAGCTGACAAAGCTTCAGTGTCTTTTAAAAATGTGGTTTTAAAATATTACTTAAAATACAACTTCTATATGCTCATTTTATTTGAGCTCAAAAGAAGTGAAATAGCTTCAGAAGTGTAATTCCTGTTAAATAATAACAAGAGAAAAGCCAGAAGAGCCCGTTAATGGCTGACAGTGATTAGCAGAATTGCCTAATTCTTTCCTTTTCTGGTTCCTTTATGGGCATGGAATGCTGCATAATGGTTTTATTCTATATAACTAGAACCTGCACTGATAACAGAAAAACTTCAGCCAAGGCTGCTACTGCAATCAGTTTATTGACAACCTCCTCTCTCAAGCCAGGATGCTTTCTCTGTGTGTTTTCCTTCACTGGACAACAGACCTGCAGTAGTCAGTGTCATCTAGCAAGCTTTCAAAAGGTCGGATGATGCACGGCTTTTGCAACAAACATCCACACTACTCCAAGATCTCTGAGAAACCAAATTGCTCCCGGGAAATAACTATGTCTTTCCAGCCTCCAAAGAGAGGGTTTACAGGTAAGTGCCTAAAATGATGTGAGAAACATCTGAACCTCAAACAATTGTAAAGCAAAATCCTAAATGTGCATTTTTTTGGAAACCCACCTCAAAGTAACAAAGACTTCGGGGCAGTCAATTCTTAAAGGACCTAATTTTCCAGGTAACTCCTGGAAGTGCAATGCCTGGGAAAAACAGGCAGATGATGACTAGCCAAGAGCAGAAACCAATTAACTAAAGGGGAAGGGAGTTCTTGTCTGGCTGTTTCACACTGTTCGTCACAAATCATACAGCTATTATTATAGTTAAAGCCTGTGATACATTTTATTCTGATTTGATACTCCTCTTGTTAACAAGTATTCAATTTCAATGACTAATCAAGTCTGGGAGTTAGAAAACCTTTGATAAGATTGAAACAATTATCTTCAATATGAGGCTAAAACCGTACATCCTCTGAGTTACCCTAGACTTGATGGTCTCTATTTCTGTAATCAAAAATAATAGAAAGCATCATTAAATAAATAAGCAGAAGTCCAGCTCAGGCATCTTAGGCTTTCTTAACACATTACAAGGCAGCGAATCAATCACAAAGCTAAAAACCTCACAGAAAACAAGTAAAACCTTTGCAGACTACATGTAACACTGGAATAAACTGATTATTTAGTTACTAGGAATACAACAATTTATTTATTTAAACATATATATATATATGTTCTGGCCACAATACTGTTGAATATAACCACAGGGGATGGTAAAAAACTGAGGAAGAAGGGTTTTGTGGTTACACGCTTGGCTGTCTCCAGGGTCCAGTCCCTTTCTGTAAGGCATGTCCGGGGTAAGGCCATCCATCCTGCCCTGCCTTCCTACTCATCATTAACACAGAGAACAAGGCTGCAGGAGAATCCAGAATTTCCCTTGCTCCACACTGCATTCTTGACAGACATTTGAATACACTCTTAGCTGCTACCTCCTATCTTATCTCAATTTACTGTGTAGGAGACACAAGGAACTTCAGAAGGATATTGACCATTTGGAGCGCGTCCAGAGGAGGGCCACGAAGATGATCAGAGGGCTGAGAGCCTGTAGTGACAGGACAAGGGGTAACGGGTACAAATTGAAAACAGGGAGGTTTAGATTAGATATCAGGAAGAAATTCTTCCTGGAGAGGGTGGTGAGGCACTGGAACAGGTTGCCCAGAGATGTTGTGGATGCCCCATCCCTGGATGTCTTCAAGGCCAGGCTGGATGAGGCTTGGAGCAACCTGGTCTAGTGGAAGGTGTCCCTGCCTATGACAGGGGGGTTGGAACTAGATGATCTTTAAGGTCCCTTCCAACCCAAACCATTCTATGATTCTATGATTCTATGATTCTAACTTTCATGCTGCATGTAAAAAGACTAGAAATTGTCTTGCTATGAGTTGTTGTCTTGTTATCAATACTTTTGTAAAAGGGAAATGCAAACTTCCTGTGTATGGAAAGATAGGGAAGGAAAATCCTCCTACACCTAATGAGAAGCCTAATGAACAAGAGAAAAAAATTGCTGAGAAATATTTGCATGGACAAATGGGTCCTTTGAGCATCCTTAAATTTCACGGTTGTGTCCCACTAGCTACTCTGCAAGGAGGCTTTCCTCCCCCACAACTTGGAAGATCTGCACATAGCTGGTGACAGCACACGACAGGCTTTGCATCAGATCCAGAGATATGAGACATAAATGTTTGCAGTCACCCAAACAGTCTGGTGCTCCACTACCCTGCATCTTGGCTAGCTCTGTGTAAATTAAATGCCATGGAGGCACAAAATGTCACCAGATCTGACTTTATGATTATATGGCCAGCATTTTGTTAGAATTTTTACAAGTGCATGGGGAAGACGCCTTCAGTTACAGTTTCACCTCTCTTGTAGGGGTTGCAATAACGATAATGTCTTCTTGCAGAACAACAAGAGTTCAAGATTATGATCTTTTTTCTGACTTGCTCCTGCCAGCCAACGTGCATATGGCTTAGAGCTGGGGAACTAAAGACAAGTCTTACCTTCCAGGGCACTGGTGATGATGCTGACAGCACTCACTGCCCTCTGCCTCTGAAAGGGTTCGTCCGAGTGGTCCACTGACGGGCGGTGGGGCATTAAAAGCTGCTTCTTGCTTGCCTCGTCTGATGGAGAGGTCTGTTTAAATGAACGCATTGGATTAGCAGAATAAAAACTAGGCAAATATCGGGTAGCATTTTCAAGATGGCCTAGGCACTATTTTTCCCATCTGAGAATTCCAAAGCTCGGTGATTTCCCAATTACACACTTGCTGATGAGGTACTGCTTTTGAAAATGACACTTTGAGCAATTTTGGAAACTTTGCCCTGCCCTTCACCTTCATGCAAACAGGTGAAAGATGCAGGGGAAAATAAAGGGATGCTGCTGATGCTGGAGAAACAGCAGTGCTGCTTTACCATGCTCTTTGCTTGTGAAAGAAACCCTACTTAATTACATTAATTATTCCATTATTTCTGAAATGTGTTAACTGTTTAATTATACTGCTAGAAGAGGAAAAGGGGCGTGGGTAACAGCTCTATTACAGGCCTCTGATACCATACCAAGCAAACTGACTCCTCAACACATGTTTTTTCTTGTTCTGAAACACTGCCAAATCTCAGGAACATATTGTCTTTCTGGTGATCTTTGGTGTCCCTGATTCTGAAGCTCCATAATTAAGGGAGAACCTCAGCTTCTTTTTTTCTCTTAGGAAAAATAAAAAATAACTCAAACTAGTTCTCATGTTTCTCAAGCAAAAGCTTTAAAAAAACCCTGAAAAAAATTCAAACCCAGAAAAACAGAACTCTCAAACTGTCTTTAATTAATGTTTCATTTTAAATTAGTTTTATGCTTTTATCAAAAGGAAAAAAGCTTGGGTTTCTGAAGTCAGCCAGAAAGACAGTGCTGCTGTAAACACACACTGTATTAAGTACTTTACAATGTCAGCTCATAGGAGCAAGATGTTAAGACTTCTATTATTGCAAGGTCCCACTTCATAAAGACAAATCCCACTTGGTTTACTCCTCCAGCTCTCCCACAGTTAGAAGCAAAGATGGTGGTGGTGATGTAAGGATCTAGGAAAGCCAAATCCAAAGCCATTCTCTGTCACAAGCCTCCTGATCAAGACACTCAGTCTCCCAAAATAAATGTTTTAACAGTCACCGTCCTGCTCCTCCAAGCATACAGGCTGTGAGGTCTGAGATACTATGTGAGCAAGAGAGATGCACTGTAGATGGGTCCTGATGGTCTTTGCAATATAGCTCAAGGGAATGCAAAAAGAGAAGAAATCCCTATGAAGATGATAACCCCTACTTATACAGTTGACAAATTTCTTGATCAAAAGCCAAAGTGGGCAGCAGTTTATACAGATATCAGAGTAGCTGCTTTTGCTTCTCCATAGTCAAATGAGCTACAGGAATCAGGTTCAGTCTTCTGGACCTTCTCTCATCACTTGGGTCTGAAACAGCCCTAACTACCCCAAATCAATATCCAAGATGCAAACCATGAGCAGCAGCTTCACAGCTCTGCTGCCTGTACCTGGGACATGCACCCAGAGGGACTGAGGATCCTTCCTTTTAATCATTTCTCTATCAAAACTGCTCTTCAAGAAAGGCAATTCCATGAGAATGGCAGGAGAAAATCACTGAAGCTCTGTGAGCTGTCCTTCTGGAGCGTTATTTCTTCAGGACAGGGGACATTCCCTTGTCAGGTTGTTGCAAAGGACAAAGCCACTTGGCCACCGGTTGACACTGAAAATAGCCAGTATACTGGTCCCAGATCACTTCAAAGTACTACAGATAAAAATACCAATCACTCCATGATCAGAGAAGAGTAAGGACTTCTAAAACAAGGACTTAAAATATTAAGTAAGCCAGGAAAGCAGTAATGTTTCAAAATGCCCCCTTTTTTTTCTGTTTTCTAAAATGCTCTCTTTTGTTAAAACAATTGGCTCATTGTCCATTGAGTTACTGACGCATTCATCTCAAAAGGAGAGGTGTAATCAGAACCTATTCAGAGAGACTCCTACTTGTGCACAACATAACAAGAAATCACTCAATCCTTTGCTTAGGAGCTGGGGAAACGGGGAACAATATTTCAGATGCATTAGTTTTCTTGATTCTCTTCACCTCAAAATATCCAATAAAAACAAAACCCAAAAAATCCTCAAAAAAACAGAAACAACAAATGTTTTATTAATGAAGAAAGCATCTACGCAATTGCATAATCATTTGCACCAGTTTGGAGTACGTAACAAATACATGGGACTGAAATGAAATAACTAGAAAAAGAGAAAAAAAAACCCCGTGAGTGAGACAAACATTGAAGTAAAATGAAAAGTTAAAAGCAAAGACAAAGGAAGAAGAAGCCAAATGGAACCTCAACTTTTCCAGTTCCCTCTGTCTGTAGAATGAGCCATAATACAATCTCAAATTTCAAATTCTTCTGGATCATCTGGCTCTTTAAACTGTACCATATTCCCATCCCATTTGACCCAAAGCTTAGGACATAACAGTAGTATGTTTTTATACAATCCCATCCCCAGAAGGACCAGTTTTCTGATTGTCAGGAAAGATACTATATTCCTATTCATGCATACAGAAATGCTTTTGGAGAAATTATGGGTTGGTGGCCTTTACCTGAGAGCCACCTTTTATTCACAGGTGAAAAGAGAATTCACTGCAGAGGTAAAAAATGGAAGGAAGAACATTCAGAGATTCATTCTTCCTATTTTTTCATTCGGCTAAACCAGAGTAAATGAAAAGTCCAAGTTTAACAGGTTTGGCATATTTTTCATTAAAAAAATAGCATGGAACTGGATTTTTCCTTAGGTTTGATGTGATATTCCCAACCCAATGAGTTTTTTAAGTCGCTCTATTTTTCTTTCTAGCCCAGCACCCTCAGTCCTGCTACCTATTTCACGAGAAGATGTCCCCAGGACTTCAGGGGTTCTGCTGGAGTCAAGGGGGCTGTTTGCAGTTGTGCCATCCTCCACGTGCAAAGGGGTATTTCTGAAGGAGACATGTGCATGGCTCTTTTCTACCTTCATCTCTGGAGGAGTGAGCTGGTGCAATTTGCTGCTGGCCCACTGATAGCCACCCACCCACCCAGCTACGTGTGCCCGCGACCGAGGGCAGAGCCTGAAGCCTGGTGCTCCCTGCCAGCCCCTCAGCAGCAGGCAAAGTGTGGAGGTTCCTCCCCACAGCCAGGACACAGTGGCCAGCAGGCAATGTCAGGGTGTAAGAAATCCTCCTTGCAGGAGGACGTGGTCTCTACCAATAAGAGCAGCAAATCCCAGTCAGCTTGCAATTTACTATAAACTATTTTTCCAGGTGAGAAAATTTCCATCCAGGTGAATTGCTTAAAATTATTCAAGTTACTTAGCTTTTTTCAAGTTTATGAGCTTTTGTTCTTTGTAAAGAATAGATATGTGAGGGTTTTTAAAAATTATTTATTTTAGAACAGGGATAGCTGATAGTCACACAAGGAACTGGAAGTTTTTGCACAGAGACAGGGAGCAGTTCCAGGAACTGGACAAAAAAGGCAGCATAAAGGCTATTTTTATTACAGAGAGAATATACACAGGCACGGTTGTTCATTGTACTTATATTTCTATAGAAGTTAAGCAAAAATAACAACAGTCCCTACAGTTATGCCAGGAGTTTCCTAAGGATGCAGATGAGAAATCACAATGGAGTTAAACACAGGCACCTCCAGCAGGACAAGATTATTTGTGTCACTCCCTGACTGACTGGAAATGTTACTCCTTTGGATTAGCTAAATTCTGTAGGGACAAATATACCATTCAGTAATTTACATGTAAATGAGGATGAATAACACTGCAGAATGATCTTCTTCTGAGTGCCTATAGTTCTGAGCTATGTCAAAACTGTTACGTGAAGATGGGCTTATACATGGCAGCATTTTGAAGACCACATTTGGGAACTGGTACAGGTTTAATTTTCCTTATATAGTAAATATCTTTTCAAGCATAAAAAGAGGTGGACAGGTCACCCCATGAACCATGGACCCAGTAAGGCACTAGCACAAATATTTGATGAGATTGAAAGTTAGCATAATAGCACAAATCATTAAAAAGAAGACATTTAATTTTGTGGATACTTGATTATTTAAAGGGAAGCACTGTATACTGGACCAGCTTTCAATATTTGTGTCAAATCTGAATGATTTATGCGTAGGATGTGCTAAAACAGTTTGAAATGAGCAGAAACTAGTGCTGTGGTGACAACTGGCTGACAGCAGCAGAGGGCTAGCTAGCTTTTGTCCATATGACTTACTGGTGACAACTTTTGGATGACTTATTTTGTTGACCTTTTTCTGAACATGGAAACTGCTAACACTTTGCCTTTTCACCAGTATCATGGCAAAGCAAGAAGGGGAAAAAACAAATTTTACCTCAGGGTGCTTTTAGGGTCAACAAGAAAACCTCAAATCAATGTGGTCAGCAAAACAGTTTTATGCTTAACAACAACAAAAGCCAAGGTCGTCTTTTTTTTTTTTTCTTTTTGGTATAAAAGAAGATAAAAAGAATTTATCTAAAGATAAGAGTCTAAATTCTTAGTTTGGCACCTAAATAAACAGCCTGGCCTTTCCTACAGGTTCAGTCCCCAGTAGTTTCCATTCACATGAATCTAGCAATACCTGGCATTTCTAGTTTCCCAAAATAAATTAAAAAGAAAAGTGACCAAGTGGAAATTCAGGAAAGGTTGTATGTGCACGAGGAAGACCCCAGATAGCTCCAACCTCTGCCTCTCTGCCTATCCCAAAGCCATGTCATGGGTGGCCCTGGTCCACTGATGGGCTGACGGAAAACTCCTTTGGGTGAGAACAAAGCAGTGGGGACCACCAGCTACGAGCCAGTTGCCCTCTTGTAAACAACCCCCTCCTCAGCCCCATGTCCATTTCTCTGCCACTTCTCCAAAATAACTGGAATGTTGGGCTGAACTAAAAAAAACCTCTGTGAAATCGCTGCAGATTTACAGAAAGGGCTCCAGTTTTCTTTTGGAGGCATGAGGGAGGGGATGCTGCCATGTGTATTTTTCAGCCCTCAAGAAATTCTTGACAACCACAGGCAGCATCTTACTTATAAGATTCCATGGATAGATTGAGGTCCAGATAACAGCTCATTAACTTAATCCAATTCTGCTCAAGCAGATCAATACCTTATGAAGGGAGATGTTATTCTAACCTCTTAAATAACTAAGAAACACCAAGACACAACAGAGCAACACATAGCTAAAATAAACACTACAAGAATGCACAGAACTTTAGTTTGCAGTGTGCCCTAAAGTTACTTATATAATGTATAGCCTTTTTCTAAAAAAAGGTGAAAGCCCAAACTCCCAGCCCAGCAATAAGCAGGATCATGAAAACATACCATTTTTCAGACCTCTCCACTTCAGGTCAAACCAAAAAATATTAGGATTTTAAGCATAGTCACCAGGTCCTGCTTGTGTCTTTTTTACCCTGGGGAAAGTTTTATGAAGCCAGCACCTGCATCACTTGAAGCAAGCTGGTAGGAGAACAGGACCAGCCCTGATTCAGTCCCCTCCGATATACACTGGAGATTTCCAGGAGAGTGACGAGGACTTACCATGGGTTCCTTTGGACAAGCTCCCTGCAGCCCTTGGACATGAACGCCTGTTGCTCTTCACATCCAAGCAAAGACTGACTGACCCAGCACCACCTTTGTGGAGGGTGTTTGCAGGTCAAACCTGCATACTGCACTACTTTGCTCTTCATATGGCCTCAGCGGGCTTTCGAGCTTGAACAGTGCAGTGTGACCCTCTGTGCTTTCAAGGACAGCTGCTCAACAACACTGTCACCACTCCCTGGGCACGGGGACGTCAACGCGTGTAATGAAGTGTGCAGAGACACATGGGTTCCTTGCAGAGGGTGGGATGTCCCTCCTTCTTCCTCAGGCTGTGGACTGAAGCTCCTGGTGACTTGGCAGGAGTGCTTTGATGGAGAAGACTGCATGGATGGATGCTGTTCTGCATGGATCATTATGTTCATGTCCAGCAAGCCTGCTGACCATCAGACTACCCCAGCTGACAAGTCTAATGGGCCTTAACACCCATCCATTGAGATTATTTGAAATCTCTCCTGTTTCATAGTTGTATTTAGGGACAAGGGGGAGGAGATGGAAGGTGCAAGCACACTTGGTTTCTCATGGAAAGACTCACATCCATCTGTGCCAAGCAGCCAGGGCCATCTGAAAAGCATTTGAAACTGGCTTTTTTAGCTTACATGCTCTTCTGCAGCTGAGTGTCAGGAGACCAGTCATCTGAGTCACCATCCTGAAAACTGGGATAATCTGCTGCAGCCCCCACTCTCATGGAGGAAGGCACAAGCTGCACAGACACATTCACCTGCAGCCATTCCTGTGCAAAAAACCCTTGGCTGGGACAGAGGGGAGCAGTTGCAAGGACACAAAGGCATGGAAGTTGTTCATTGTACTCCCAACTACTTTGCCTGGGGTAAACTCTTCAGGCTGAATGTTGCTAAAACCGAACAGGCTAACATGCTCAAAAGTGGCTAGTGACTATTTATGCTTTCCCAGAGAAACCTTAGGAGGGCCTAGTTTGAAATCATCTGCTGAAATTATGTTCTGCTTAAGGGCTGCAGGTTGAAAACTCAAAACCAGAGATGGTCAGACCTTGTTTGATGATTACTCTGCTTTTTAAATCAGAAGTGCTGATTTTTCCAAGCTGTCCCTAAATCAGAATTCAGCAGTCTCACCCCTCAGTAACAATGACAAGTCTGTGTTATGCTCATCTGATACTACCGAGCATCACAGAGGGACTTAAAAGCATCTTCAGAACCTAATGCTGTAACATGTGTTTTGCCAGCTCCATCCCCTCAGACATTGCGTTTACATCGGTGAAGCTACACTTACACACCGGGAAGCTGCAAGTCAGGGCTTAATGCATATTACAGTGATGCCTTTTTCATGGACTGGTCCTTCCTTCATTGTTCAGGGAAGATACATCCTATATTAGAAGTGGGTCCTTTTTCACCATGGGCTTACACTTGTACAAAATAAATAACAGCAGGGTCAGTGGGGTTAATGAGGTAACTTCAACCTCACCCTACAATATCTTTCTTTTGCCTCCCCCAAACGTATCAAGAGACTATCAAAAGAAGCCAGAGCTGCTAACAAAGAACAAACTCAACTTCAAATTTTAACAAGAAAAAGGCAAAAAATAATCAAACACAAAGCCTGGAAGGGTGTTGATTTATCTCTGAGCACACTGAGGTGTTGGATTTGCTATTTCCTTTCACCTGCACTCCACAGCTGAGGCTGCACACTAGTGCCCCGCTCTTACGGTTCCTGTAGCGAATACATCTGTACAGCAGTGGGCTTCTTGCCAATTAGCTTTTAACTCCAGCTCACATTTTCTGGATAGATTAGATACCAAACCTGTTTTGCAGAAGACACAACATCCTTCACATTGCATCACTGAATGAGCATCTGTTACTATAGTGCCTGGATGTTATTTCTTAGATGACCAGGGAACTGCCAAGTGAGCTCAGCCAACCAGGCCATTTAATTTTCCACATCCATTTTTTTTTAAAAGCAGGAGGCTGGTAAATGAAAAGAAATTCCAGCAGAGCTCAAAGCCTCCCTGTCACCTCAGGGCCCAATCCTGTAAAATACCAATATTTCCTGTGAAAGGTCGAGTGCTCTCATGCTTTGTTAAGCTTTTTCTGACAGCTGGGAGAGCCTCAGCAGCCTGCAGAACTGCTTTCCTTACAGAGAAAAGGGGGACATCCACTTCTCATCTACCAGAGCCTTTCTACTCTGGTTCAGATTTATTTTTTTTTTTAAACAGACGCACAAACCCTTTCTTCCACAATTCCTTTAATACAGAGCTTTTTTTTGTTTTGGTTTGTGCCAAGATAAATCCAGAGGGTAAAAACGGGAGTAGCAAAGTTTCAAATGAATGAAGGTGTGAACATTTGAAAAAGCAGCAACAGCCTCAAAACCACCACCAAAACAGATAATTTTCACACCACCCAGACGCGCAGCATGGCCCCTCCTCTCATGTACAGTGTGAGAGTCTATTTGCAGGACTACAGGGAATGCCCAGATAGGTGAGGAAAAAAATTAAATCCAAAGGTTGAGAGAGAAGAAGCTGCCTGGCTGTAGAGAAAAAAAAGCTACTTCTCAATTACTGATAATCTGACACCACAGCTGGGACTCATCTCACTCGCCTCTCTCTTCAGGAAATACCTTGCCTAATACATGTTAAAATCACATTTGCTTATTTCCCCACCAGTGTAATCCAGTTTTGGCACCTTGTTACTCTGAGTGGGTTTCATCTCGCCTGACTTAAGACATGCGCAGCACAGTTATTCATCTTGGGCTCCTTTTGAAGTTAAGGTGAACAGAAAGAGGCACTTTTATGGAGAGAGACTATTATGACCCATTTTAGATCTCTAAGATGAAATAAATGAAATAAATGAAATGAAATAAATACAAGAGCCTGTAGTGACAGGACAAGGGGTAACGGGTACAAATTGAAAACAGGGAGGTTTAGATTAGATATCAGGAAGAAATTCTTCCTGGAGAGGATGGTGAGGCACTGGAACAGGTTGCCCAGAGATGTTGTGGATGCCCCATTTCTGGATGTCTTCAAGGCCAGGCTAGATGAGGCTTGGAGCAACCTGGTCTAGTGGAAGGTGTCCCTGTCCATGGCAGGGGGGTTGGAACTAGATGATCTTTAAGGTCCCTTCCAACCCAAACCATTCTACGATTCTATGATAAATCCTGCCCACACTGACCGTGGTGACTAGACCTCCATTGCTTTAAAGACTGTTCAGAGTCATGAGCTCCCATGTAGATTATCTACATTAAAAGAGATAATTTTCCACCATATCAAACTGGCAACTTGTCCAAATTGCCCTGTCTGTGTAGTAGCTATACCAAAACACCATCTCACGGTTTTCCAAGTGAATTGTACTTGGTTCCTAAAGGCATCAGTCTTAATAGTTTTACTTATGACCTTATTAAATATTTTGCAACGGTGGTGCTTTGCAACAAAGATCCTGGCAATCTGCAATAGCTTGAATTCTGCTGAACTTCCTGGGTGTTATTTGAACTGGATGCTAAACCCTTCTGAAAACTACCTTTGGACCGTACAAACAGCTCTCTACAAGTAGCTATAGAGAAGACCAGAGGTTAGATGCAAACAGATACCAACCAGTGGGAGAAAATGCAGTCTTGAGATGGTAAAACACACTGAATCATTTTAAAAACACAATTTTCTAGCCACCACACAATGTCAGATATTCAAATGTCAAAAGCAACCAACTTAGAAAATGTCCCTACAAGAAAAGAAAATTCATAGCAAACCCAAGATTTTGGTATTTGCCTCCAGCCAGCCCTGAAGAGTAAGTCTCACCCGAAGTCATGACCCTCCCTTATGCAGAACTAGACACACATTGCTGTGGGGGTTAGCCCATTGTCTTCCCACCCTGCCTCGGATGCTGGGTCTGTTTTTTCTCTGCAGACTGCATATCGTGCAAATCAATTACCGCAAACTCCAACAACATTTAGAAGGAAACAAGTGTGTGAATCACATACAAAAGTTATAAAGTACTCACCAGGTCGCCTGTCCCAGGTTTTTCCATAATAACTGGGGGGAGCAGTAACCCTGCAGGAGAAGTAGGGTCTGGGTTGAGTGCCCCGGTGCCTCCTCCTATCAGGGAAACCACACCATTGCAATCCACTGAGCTGTTCCTTTTGCCCGTCTGGGTGTAGTTGGGAGAAGTAGGGTGAGAACTATGGCTCACTTGACTTTGCACGCTCGGACGCCTCCCAGATCTTGGAATTAAGAGAGAGCCCCGGTGGCTTTCATTTTCCCCAGCCGTGCTGATCTCATCATCGGCAAAATCTGTTTCGGAGCCAGTGTCTCTGCCACGGAGTCGGAAACTGAATATGCTTCCGTGGCTGGTTCTGCGCTTCACCAAGTTTGCACTGGGACCATAACTAATGCCAAGGAGAGTCTAGAAACCCCCAGAAAGGAAAAAGGGGAAAGAGAAACAACATATTGCAACATGTTTTCAGGACCAAGGAATGTCTGGGGAGAGCAGTAAGTTCCATTTTAAATCAAGTGCTTCAGAGAAAGACTTAATTACATGTATTCAACCTTTGCAAAGTTAAGAGGTTGAATAATCATTCCTAGCCATTAGGTATTTGTCTAATACTTGACAGTTAAAGATGTACTGAAATAGGAAGGCTCAAGGTGGCATTCGCCTTGTAGCGTGATGCTTCCCTTGCTTCTACTTCCCCCCTGGTCTGATAAGTGCCAAAGGACCTGGGAAGGCAGCACAAGGGGTGGAAGACAGGAGCAGGGAAAGGGATCCAGCTCCAGTTTACGGTACTATCACACATCTTCATAACAGCTAGGGAAGGAACTTTGCAGTGGGAGAAGAAGAGATAAAGAAATAGGGCAGGAAATGAACTGCAGGGAAAATGAGAAGAAGAGGGAAGAAGAAGAAGTAGTATACGACGGAAGAAGGTGATAAAGGAAAAAAATAAAACAAGAGCAAGAAGAGGGATATGGTTTCTTATTTTGTAGAGTGATTAGCCCAATGCACATGGCTGCTTTAAAGGGTAGGTAACCTCAGTACACAGCAGTCTCCCTGACACCCAAATATCAGCCTTGACGATCCACATCAGCTACTGAGAGTGCAACTCTGACAGAGCATCAGGAAGACATAGTAAAGCACTAAACACACCTAAACCCTGGCAGAATAAAAAGGATGTTCAGAAAATGCATAAGGAATTCAAGTCTATCCCCTTCCCTCATATCTGAAGAGGAAATTATTGGAGTAAGAGCATTTAGGCAGAACATACTTTTGATTTTATGGCCCATACAGAATTTTCAGCTTCTTCAGAACTTGCTTATGAACCAAGAATATATGAAGAGAGGTCAGATCTCCACAGCATCCACAAACCAGACAAACCTAACGAAGCCTGATTTAATTTTCACACCACTGAGTTACGTAATAATGCTACTTTATGACACTGGTACAAAGAAGAGTACAAAACCCAGTCCCCCTCTAACTAAAAACAACCTATTTGGATCACTACCAAATTTTAACTGGTCAAAAATCCATGCCTCGGTTTCCATGGCACGGTCATTGAGACTGATTTCTGATGGCAACACACTTCCAGCTGCTCAGATTGCATCTGAATGATGACTCAGCCTCACTCCCTCCAACCATGCCAGACGCAGCCTTGCAGAGAAGATTTACTATAAGCTTTGAAATGTGTCTCCCATGTTTCTCATGCATATGACATCCAGGGGCGAAAAGTGAAAACAAGAAATATTAATCTAAGAAACAAACTGGCAATGCACAGCTCCAATCCATGGTCATTCTGGTACGTGGTGTCTTGAAACCCATCCAGAATGAAGCTAAAGAGCAATTCTAGCTTTAACAAAGGTGCAATTTGTAACGCGACCCGCTCAACCGATGAGACAACAAAAACTATTAGATTAAAAAATGTATGTCATTTACAGAAATCCAGCTCTGTGTAAAATTTGTGAGCTGGGGAGTCATTAATTAGTCACATTTACTTATATCACTTACACATTTTCTATGAGCTTTTTATGGCTGCCAAATATCCCTAAATTCACTGACAACAAAATGAAAAAAGGCTTAGCCCATTACATGGCTCTTCAAAAAAACAAAATAAACTGATTTAAACTTTGCCCTCAGTTAAGCAAAGACAAATTATCTGAAGCTATTTATGATCATTTGATACATACAGCATGTGCAGATTCATATTCATGCATGTCAGTAACATTTATATAAAACCCTATTTAACAAGTGTCTCACTATTTTTTTCACTGCAATAAAAAGTAGAGACAAGTGCCACAAAGTTGTGACTTGAAGGCAACTAGCACAGGAATATAAAAAGGTTAATAACTTTTTTGTATAGTGTTTAAAAAGCCCTCAGAGACAAATTTCCTCCTTCCTCCTCTCTTTTTCTTTTTTTTTTAAGCTTTTTGGGTTTCTTCCAAGAATTTTTTTCTCTCTAGTAGGGATAGGATAAATATATTCAGATGAATAAAATTAAAGTAAGAAAATAAACCAAACTGTGGGTAATCCTGAAGCAAAAAAAAAAAAAAAGGATTTAAAAAAATTGAAACAAAATAAATTTGTAAGAATGTTTTAATGGGCATTTGTAATGAATTTTGAAAATTAAGTGGTAATACGTTTCCTTCTACTGTTCTGACACAGACTGTCTGCAGGTCAATTTTGATATTATATGTCTGATTTTTCTTTACGGCTGAAAGTTTCAGCTTTAATTGTCTATTCAGAGCCTGGCCTATCCAGCAAAGTGCAGTGTGAAACAAGTGATGTTTCAGACCATGGCTTACCATTCTCCTCTGACCATCATCGTAGTCACACTTGGGATTCCTTTGGTCTTCCCCATACTCTTCTGCTCCCAAAGATTTCTTTTTCTTTCGCTTATTTCTTCTTTCCTTGGCATTTTTGGATGCTAAAGGTGACATTTCCAATGAACTAAGTGACATCGAATCAATTCCTTTAGCAGCTAGTGCCTAAAACAGAAGGTGGTAGAAGGTATAAAATTTACTATTTGAGTTAAGGATCTCAGTGAGAGCTAATAATTACTCTGCTCAGCAATTATTTTTCATTTCAAGTGTTAAGGTTGGATAGGAGATAAATTTAAAATTTCAGTTGGTCCTTAATCATAAAAGTACCTCATATGGCTGGAACTGGTCTTAACCTGTTTCTAACCTCCACATTTAGCATGAAGCCAGACAGGTTCCTAGGACAAAGGCACACGTGCAGGTCTGCCACCCAGCTCATATGACGGAGCATTAGGAATGACTGAATGAAATTATGTGATTTATGTAGAGCTCACGCACAGGATCCTTCAACAGGTCAGAAGCGGAACAGCTTGTGTGCACACACGTGCAGGTGTACACTGCACACATCTCTGGAGTAACACTTCTCGTGTCAGTCAAAAAAAATCTCAAACTGAAGAATTTCATATCACACCTCCTCCCCCCAGACTTCGGCCCCTTGAAGTGGAAGTGACTGGACAGACGGGCAGCCAAGCTGGCTGCCAGGATATTCCTTCCCCTGTCACAGAGGGATGCTAGGCACAGCAGGCACATTTTTGTAAACACTTAACCCAAAGAGCAGCACAGGCAGCTATAATGAGAGATGCAAAGATAAAACCGTGGGCTGAACTTGATGAGGTGGCCTTTGCTTCGCCATGTGCTTCAGTGCTGTGCTGGCTATCGGTTGGGATGGCTGCGAGAGCTGATAACAGACCAACTGCTGGAAACCCAGCAGAAGCCGAGTGCAAAAGCCTGAGCACACAAAGCCACAGCCTTGGGAGAAAATGAGCAGCCAGGAGCAAGGATCCATAGGTGTAGGGAGGAAGGCACAGCCCACACTGACACACTGGGCCCCAGTCCCCAGTGCAGGTGGAAGGAGTGATGGGGGTCTGAGCACAATGCACAAGGTCAGGTTTGGGAGGTGTCAGGGTCTCAGAAGTAGCTGGAGACAAGGCCATTTGCAGAGCCCCAGCTGAAATACATACAACAAATGAATTGCAAAAAAAAAAAAAAAAGCGCCTCTCCAGGTTCCCAAGAACAGCAGAAACAGATGAATCCTCAGTGCTATTGTCTGTAAGGCACTAGAATCAAACAGGCAATCAGCTCTCCACAGCAAAATACTCCCTTCCTCCCACAGGCATCAGTCCAAGGAAAGTGAAGGCACTTAACAGTCGCGTAAAGAATCAATCATGTATTTCAAGGAGTAGCGGTAGCTCTATCAAGCTGAGAGCACAACAGAACTTAATTCCTGTGGGAAATATCTTTCATGAGCAAGCTGCTTAGAGAGGAGAGGAGGAGGGCTCAGACACCAGTCTAGGCTGTTCTTTTTTCTTTTTTTTTTTTTTTTTTGAGTCAATTGATTTAATTGCTGTGCTGAAGTGCTTTCTCTTTACAAAGATTCAGCAAGTCTTTTGGTGTTAAGTTCAGGTTTAGAAATGTGTCAGACCAGTTGTGTAAATTGACCGATGGTCCCCAAGCCGGCATATCAATTATATTTGCACTCTCTTTGTACTGCACAGGGTAAAAACTGGGCTAAAGAGTTTTGGTTTTCCTTTCTGATTGTCATCGTGCTTTACTGATCTCAAAAATATTGTGGGTTGTGCTACTAAGCGTGCTGTACTCTTACAGCAAAATAAGCTGATTTTCAGTTTGTTAGCATTTTTTTACCTATTGCTTGGGCTGAAATGCCCTTTTTCAGTTGTTGAAAGGATTTGAACTAAATTGTTTCTCACGGCATGGAGGATGATCCCATGTCCTGTCTATCTACCCTTTCTGGTTGGGTTCCTGTGGCTGGACCATGTGCTGCTCCCTCTGGCATTGCAAACCATAACCCACTACCCTGGCTCCCAGGGAAAGGAAGAAACTTGTGACCAGGCATGTCTGGGACAGGTGGTGGTTGAAGGATGGGAGAAAAGCTTAGTTCACACAAGCCCTGACACAGAGATTATGCAGGCAATAGGAGCTGAGGCAAGAATTTAGCAGTACAGTGAGAAAGTCAACCCCAAAATCTTGATAAAGGCTTGGAGAGCAAGATTAAAACTGAATAGTCTGACTGGGGTGGGACACTTAAGAAGGACATCTGAAAGCTACATGGTGCAGCCACCCAATTCACTTTCCTGACCCTCTGCTTCCAGATATCTAATTTGAAATGTCTGGGGTTGATTTGCAGAATTACTGGACTTCACTAGTGAACACGCGCGCAAATCGCTCTACTCCTGTTTCCTTTTCATAAGGCTAGGATAATTTTCCAGGAGTATTGCAAATACAAATGAATATTTCTGAAGCACATGTCTGAGCAGAGACAAAAGGCACTGAAAAACTAAGGATGTTAGTCATTTAGTCTCTGAAGCAGGCTTTGAATGCCTAAGTTGGAGAGTCTGCTCAAGCTGCCCTAAGGCTACAGAACAAATTATGAGAAAGCGAAGAGCTGCTCTTGAGTCATGCACTGTCCACCCTTTGTGCTGTGCAGGGCACAGGAAAAATGACATGTGGTCGGCTGAAGAAAAGTCTGTTATAAAGCATATAGACAAATGGGAGCAATTTAGGTTTTCATGAGCAACCTTCAGTTTGACATATTCTGACTTTCCTTTTTTGTGTACATACAGGCTTAACTGAAATCAAAGCCTTCAAAAGGAAATTCTTAAATATCTATAATTATAGCTGGGGCTACTAAAGTTGACTGTTATTAGGAAGAGCTCAGCTGGAGTCAAAACACATGAAAATTTGTATAAAATAGGTACAGGTTGGAGCTCAGTTTGCTCCCTTGGGTTATGGTAGAAAGTTACTCTGTTCAAAGTGCCTGTACATGGAGTAAATTGCATTTACCTATTACTTAAACCATCAAAGAGGATCTTTAAAAGGACTTAAATGATGTATAAGCTTCTATTAGCACTTTGTCAAGGATGAATTGCATTTTCTATTTTCTTTCCAAGGATTTAAATGGGCTTTGGATTAGGCCCTGAAGCCATATGTACCCGAAAGAAAATTATGTGTATTAGTTTATATTGTGTATCAAGGTTTTATTTCTCTCAACTACAGTGCTACGTGTTATTTCAGACTAATTTTCTTATTGTCTTCTTGTTCACAGCACCTAAATTGTTCTCTTAAGCTGTTTAATAAAGACTTTCTACCCCACACAAACCACAGGCAAATTAACCAGTGTTATTAAGGCTATATGGCTACATCCACCATATGGCCTCCCTGTTTTGTTTAAACTTACAACATAACATTAAATCCATATCCTTTGCATAATTTGCAAAGCTTAACCTCAAGATCTGGCTATTTACTTGTTCAGGAATTAAGCTGTATGTGCTTCAAACAGGTTATCCTACATCTTTATGTTCATTATCTGTTAGGTGGTTGGATATTCCTGGCAGTTGGAATAAGACAGTGAGGAAATGAACATGAGCTGAAGTGCTGGTGGAAGAACGTTCAGCTGGGGCTATGGCTGAGCTACCAAAATAGCTGTTCTGTGCTCAAATGCAGATGCAGTTATACCATAATTAAAATGTCTGATATTCTGCCCAATATAAATTCCTCTGCTGGCACATGTGGTACAGTTAACCTAATACATCTCTGGATATGTAAACCCTAAATGGCCCTGATCCTAGCAGGTAGAACCAACCTTTTTCTTTTAGAAAGGACGGTAACAACTCTGTCCAGGTTCATACACCTTAAGCTGCTTTCAAGCAAACTCTTACTTGAGTTATCACATAAATGTAAAATAAAGAGAACGTGAATCTCAAGGTACAATCTGTTCAAGTTACCTGAAGCCAATCATGCAACAGAGTTTACTGACCTCCTGCTCTTTCTTTAACATCTCCATGGCTTCCCGAAACTTTCTTTCCTTCTCTTCTGTTTCAGCAATAGTGGCTTGGTTCTGCTCTTCATATGCCATGGCCACAACAGCCAGAATCAGGTTGACCAAATAAAATGAGCCCAGAAAGATGACCAGCATAAAAAAAAGCATGTAGATCTTCCCAGCAGATCTGAGAGTCTGTAAGCACAAAAGTACCAAAATCACTAACAATATTTTTTTTACATTTTTTTAATCAAACTAAATTTTTATGATTTTTTTACTATTTTTTTAAACTTAGATTTAAAATATAACTGAATTCACCCTTTGTTAACAGCCAAAACATAATCCCTTTGATAGCAAATGACAACCACATTCAAGGAAATAATCTTCTCACCAACATGTTTTTATACCTTATTCAAAAAATACGTGCCTTGCAGTAAAATCAATTTTTAATAGAAGAACTCTTTCCTCCTTACCATATATCTCTACTGGTTTTCTTTGAGAATAGAAAATCTTACAATCAGCTGCAGTGAAAGCTTTCCCCACACAGCTCCATCTACTTTTGTCCAGTGCATAGAAACTTTCCAAGCGGGATTCATGTATTTCCCTTCAAATGTCTACAGTCTAGGTCCTTTACAGTCACTGGGGCCATAAAGATACTTAAAGATATTTAGACATCTGCCTCAGGATAAGAAGAATCAAACCTTGGGTGCTGTTGATCGTATTGCCTGGTTCTCCACCAGAGTTACAGGCATAACCGGAGTTTAGGATAACATGTCCTATGGTCAATGACTTGATGGTAGTGATAGAAACCACTGTGTGATATTGTAAGGTAAATAATAAAAAAGTGATGTTCACCCTTATTTGCCATGACAGTTTCAGCCTTCTAGATTTGTACATGCACCTTTGTGCCAAGTAAATGAATACAGTTGTTTAAAGAATCTTCAATTTCATTGTACTACGTTTTCCGGAAATGAAATTGTATAACTGGCTGCATGTGAAGCTTAAATCCCTAGTACCTTCAGAGATGTCTACCTCCGTACCTTCAGCGTAGTATCTGTCAGCACTAACTCCCTTGATTTCCTTACAAGTAAGCTTCGGTTTTGGCAATTTTGAGATGCAGAATAAATCTTCAGTAGCTCCAAGGACAAAGTATGTAATTCAGTACCAAACTATCGCATGTACTTCTTCAGTGTTTGCATACATTTCAGGAAATGCACACTAAAATGAGCGTTCACTAGCAGACCACCTTGCATACATGACTAAGTTGACTGTAAGTTGTCCATGATGACAAGTTTGCAGCAGTGAGAACTGAAAGATACCAGGTAGTTTTGCCATCTGCTGAATTTCTGTTATCACGCTTTGCAAAGAAGATATGACCAGTACACAGGTGCTTCTCTAGTCCTTTTTTTGAGTCAGACTCAAAAGTTTAGTTCATGTCACACCAGCCACCAAAGAAATCATTAATTGGCAACATGGTGATCTTCATTAAGTGGTGAATTTCAATTAGATTCAGGTAAATTACACATTCAAAGCATCGTTCACTCAATACCAATTTTCCCCCCTTTACCAAACACCTAGCCTAATGTCTTCTGGTATCATCACTCCTATGAAAATAAATTAATTGGAACACTTGATAGTTCTTCTCCAGCAAACATGCAGCACAGTTTACCTAATGACCAATATTTATTTCTTGTCTATAATTATTGGATAGTTAATTGTTATGAGATGATGTGTTTATTTTATATTTTTAACAGTAATAAAACAATCTCGTACCTGTTGATAGAGACGTTCCCAACAATCTTGGGTCATAAGACGGAACAAAGAGAGAAAGGCCCAGCCAAAAGTATCAAAGCTTGTGTAACCATGGTCAGGATTTTCCCCGGCCTTCAGACATATATATCCCTCAGGGCATGTGCTGCAAAACATGAGGGACGATACAGCAAATGCATCATAGATGGCTTCAGCATGCAGAAACTTATTTCCATGGGAATGTAGTGAATGCTCAGTTAAAAGCACAGATGCTCAAAAGTAAATACCTCCACTGGGTAAAAACACAGGAAGCCCGTGTATGCTAACTTCATAATACCAAAGATCTTTACAATCTTATTTTTCCTTTGAAAAGATAAACCTGGAAATGGTAACCATAGCTCGAGCTGCAATGGCAAATGAACACCTAGCATTGCAGATATTTGAAACAGACCGGAATTAAGTGTCTAAGCAGGACATTAGTGCTTAAATATTTCTCTAGGCACTTATTTCTAATTAAGCATCTTAAACTTGGTGTCTCCTGTTACAGCTGTGGGTAATACTGTGATAGTGAACCTGCTTTTCTGGTTACATAGTCTGACACTGGCTGGATGACATCAGCATGTGCCACCTGAGCACCTTCCCAATTTCTTACTATGCCTGACCTTGCACTCACCTCCTGAAGGACTAAATCTTTAATTTAAGAAACCCAGCCCTTTATTCCACACACTGCCATAACCTGGGGTCATGACATTTTTTCCTGTTTCTGCCAGGAAAATGTTTTCCTCGTGTGTCTTGCAGATTCACGTATTAAATGGCATGCAGATAGCATGAATTTCACTGGCTCTCATTAAACTTTGAGACCCTTTGCAAGTAATTTTCTAGACCTATATGCCAGAAGAGGAAAAGAATTCTCTCTGCTTTACAGCCAGCAGTGCTACTATGTAAGTACTGAATTACATCAATAAGTGAAACACAAGGTGGAAGAGATACTGAGCCAATGAGCCACCCCCTCTCCCAGAACAGTCCAATATATGATTAGTCAAAAGACTGAACACACCTATTGCATATCACAAGCTGCTTCCCAAACGTAAGATATGCCCCATGAGAAACTGAAGACATAGAGCAATACACAAAGAATTACTGCTCTATATGGCATAGAAGAGAATATGAGATCAAGGATGTTGCCATTGTCCTGGACCCTACAGTATTTGGGAATTTGTTAAGTGGGAACCATCTAACTATCTGGAGAAGAGATCTCAGTAGAACTTGCAGTAATTCCAGCTCTGTCTGTTCTCCTTATGCTTCAGACAAAGACGAAGCTGGTACAATTCAGTGAAAATTCTAGCGAACAGGACTAGGGACGGTTGGAACAAGAGGGAATGTGAAAGCACTTTGTCAGAGATCTGAGACATTGAGAGACACCAATTCCCAGTCAATGTTTCGATAACAGAGCAATACTCTCTGTCTTGATAGCTATAGGAATCAAGGTTTTCTGAACTGCTTTCAGATAGGAGGATTATTGTAATATCCAGCCATTTAGAGTGTGTCCAGTTTATACAGCTTTTAATTTTTTTTTCTCTCACCAAAAACCTGTAGATCGTTTCAGACACTGCTGTTTTTTACCAAAGCAGAATATTGCCAAAAAATTAAATACAAAGCAGTAATAAAAGTAATGAAATGTAATTTTTAAAATGCACTCCAAAAAGAAATCGATTCCTGAGAAAGCAGAGTATGTCTTAGTATGAAAATCAAGGATTTTTTTTTAATACCAATTGTGTACTGATACAAATCAAATTTCTACAGCACAGGATAGCAACTCTCTACTGCATGTCAAGATGAGAATAGGTTGCCATAGGTTTGAAGTTATACAAATCTATGGTGTCAGCCACCAACATTAGACATTCAACAACACTTTAAGAAGCTTAGCTTAATATCATTAGTCAAGCACAAATTTTTAAGCAAGTCTGCTTTGAACTCCGAAAAAAGGAGTGCTGAGGCATTGCAAAATGTGTGCATATCCTTGTTTGTAGTAGTCTTCAGAAAAAGAAATAAAAATGAAAAAGAACAGATGATGTTTAATGAATTAAATGTATCACACAAGTGAGACTATAATAAGTGATTCTGTCACCTTAGGTAGAGTCAAGTTGGTTTATATCAGTTGAGAATTTAGATAATAGTAACTATATCTCACAACGAATGTAAAAGAGAGATAATTCTGATTTTTTCCTTGCCAGCCTAGAAATATCTTCTTCTAGATCTTTTCTACTTTGACTACCTATTGTTTCCTGATAAGAGCCACATTTGAATAAAAATTACAGTAACATTACTGAGTTAAAAGGGAACAAATTCAGAAATCTCAGCTTTTTTCCCCTAAAAATGCAGATGCACACTGAATGTCTCTTGTATATCCATGTCCTTTTTTGAGGCAGGCTTTTCACTAAATCTCCTGTCTCCCAAAGGCAGCATCTGCTGTCACTTTCTGCCATAGAGACATGAGATTTCTGCCTCTGATCTGCTGCTGCAGCCTTCAGTGCTCATGATGTGCTGCTGACACTGTTCACAAGCTCTGAGAAACGGATCCTCTGGGTTCCTGAGAAGGAAACCCTTTCTGCTTCCATGCCCATAGAGGACATTCCTTTTACCATGAGAAAATGAGTGCACTCACGCATTGTGCTGGCTGGAAACTAAGTGATCATGTCCAGAGGTGGACAGACTTTCCTTAGTCTTCCACAAAACACCAGTGGCTCCATTGAGGCAGTCCCATCACTTCTATTTTAATGTTATTATTAATGGTTAAAACATCTGCATACAGCTGTGAGAAACTTGATGGTGACTACTGTAATGGTGAACTTAATCCTAGATGGAACAGTTGGCTGGAAATTAGGTGTCATCTAGAATAAATTGCCTAAAATCTTGGGCAAAATGGAAATTTTGCCATTAATTTCGGTATGAGAGGCTTCCCTCTTAATCTCTTCACCATGTTGAACAAGAGAGTATGAAAGAAAGGAGATATTAGGAGCACTGCACTTAGATGTATATTCATAGACACCTCTCAGCACCATAAGATTAGAGGGTACAGTCACTCTTGGGTTCATTGCCAGTTTTGCTTTCTGGGGAAACTGTTTTGATGCAGAAGAACATTAGAACAACTGCTCAAAGCACTTTACCACAACTGCTTGGAAAGCTCTAGGATGTGGAGATATAACTCCTCTGACTGTGAAAGTGAGCAATGGTACCTCAGACATATTTTTTGTTTATAATACAGTTAGTATTTTTTCATGTTTCATTCCGTCATTATATGCCTCTAAAACCTTTTCCACTCAGCAACAAGTTGTTGGTGTGAAAAGGTCTGTCTGACTCGGCAGTGAGTATACATGGTTCTCTAATATTATGTTCGGGTATAAGAGCACTCAAACAAAATGTCTTCAGCACAAAAAGCTTGAACACCAGCTCAAAAATGCTATTAATGTTAGCTCTCATCCTTCTTACACAGACTAGACACTTGAGACAAAATATCCTACTTTTCAACTTCATATTCTTGTTCACCCTCTTTTGTGGCTGACCGAAGCGGTAACCTATGGGGTGTGGGAATACCTTAAAAACACTAAGGAAAACAAATGCTGCTTCTCAGAAAAACACTCTACAGAAATTTAGGTGTGAGATTCACACATGAGAATATTGTTCTGCAACTGACACCATTTCCTCTGAGGATTTTTTTAAGGAGTCTCAAGACTTTGCTCGAAGCATGTTCAATGTGTAATATAAAGCCTTCCCCTTCAGATGTTTTTAGCAACCTCTTTAGCTTCTTTTACCTCGGGGAAAAATTTCACAGGATTGCACTTTCCTCTGATACACAGGGATGGGCAACAACAACAAGCTACATAAATAAAACAAGCTCCACAGGAGCCTCACAGGATGCTGTTCAATTGATCACAATAAAATTAGTGTCATTGATTCAGAAAAGTTAAAAGCATCAGTCTACCCACCTATGCATCAGGCTGTAATCACTATTGTAAGCTGGCATTGGTACAGGGAATTAAAGAACATAAGAAACAGCTTTCTTTTAAATAACACAGATTGGGAATGCCAGAGGGTTGTAGCTGAGGGGCATAATTACAAAATGCTCTGTCTCAAGAGTTTAATCTAGGGAAGCCAAGTAACCTGCTGATCCAGACTGTAGTGGCCAATAGGGTTGTGCAGTAAAAGAAGATTTGTAAAACAACCATGTGTGGGGTTGTAACATTCAGACTCTGAAATACAGGGAGGGTTGTCCATGTGTTACCAGCAGTTAGCATCAAACAGCTGCTAATGTCAGCTATGACATCTGTAAGGTAAAGGCTGCACTATCATTTGGTTTAGTGCAAAGGCAGATACGGCTCGCTACACTGAGTTGTTTATAAAAAAGGCAATAGTGGGAGATTGCAGCTAGCAATCTCTCACCTAGCAGCTCTCACTGCAGGCATCTAAGGGGTCAGAGAGAATTTGAAGGGCATTTGTAAAAACAAGGGTTGCCAGTGGTCTGGAAGGAAGGAAGTGCTGCTGGTGAGGCACTGGAACAGGTTGCCCAGAGAAGCTGTGGATGCCCCATTGCTGGAAGTGTTCAAGGCCAGGCTGGATGAGGCTTGGAGCAGCCTGGGCTAGTGGAAGGTGGCCCTGGGCAGGGGGGTTGGAACTGGATGATTTTTAAGGGCCCTTCCAACCCAAACCATTCTATGATTCTAAGTACAACCAAATCCAACCAAATGCCACCAAAAAAAAAAAAAAAAATAAAAAAAATCAGAATAAAGAGCAACATCGACCAGGAGCTGAAACTGGAAGAGCGAAGGGAAGGAGACACCCATGAGCAGGCTGGCTCACAGGCTCAGAGCACTCACTGACCTGTGCATGCTACAGACTTGCATCCACAAAAAAAGTTTCAGGCTCCCCCACTGGCTACTTGTTCAGGCAGATGGAAAACCAGTGGTTTCAGCCAGAGACATTAAACTTTTCCATGCCCGCATGCAAACAGCAAGAGGAAGAACTGCTGCTGCAAGATGGTTTTTTAGACTTCATGCTGCAGTAAGGTAAGCAAACTCTCATTTCTCCTCACTCAATCCAGCGGCCAGACACTGGATCTTCTGTCTAACCCATCAAGAAAAATTTAAGGCAATAATCTATCATCATAAACATAATCATAGTTTACTACTTAATGAAGACTGTAGCCCATAGCCACTCTGCTTCTCTCACGTGGCTGATGAGTTTATCACAGCTTTGACTAAGAGGTAATATTACCCCTCCTTAAGAACTGAGTGGATTTGGATTTAATCCCCACTGTTGCTATTTAACCAGAGACATGATCTTCCAAATACACAACTGATCCCAGTGGGGACTGGCGTGGTTGCCCCTAAGCCTGTATAACACATAAAGTTATGCCCATGGCCCCTACAGCATCTTTCAGGTGATATACTTTCTTTGTGGTTTTTCTCATACTCAAATGAAAAGCTTTCTCACCATGACCAAAACATCATCATTCTTGTGTCACTGTAACCAACACAGAGTAAATGGAAAAGTTCCTGTGATTTACATCAGTATCTAATTAAATTCATTTATGGTATGCTTAAAGTCTGAATTAATTTTGTTAATATTGATTGTTAATCTGGGGTGTAATTAGGTTAACTCTGGTAGTTTAAACAACCCACTTCAGTCTTTCCAAAATATCCTTATTTTGGTCACATTTGAAGAAGTCACATTTGGGTACCATATCCCCTTCCTCACTCCACCAGCCTTTCCCACTCATCAGCCAGCTGTATCCCAACGAGCTGAATTTGGCAAGTGTTATGAACACACCAGTCCCACTAGGCACATGCCAAAACTCCACAGGAGTCCATTCCCTGTGATGGACCCATTCATGCAGCAAGTTAAACATATACTGCCAGACCACAACCTGCCTGACAAGGTTGGCTAGTCCAGAGATCGCCTGAAACTGGTTGTTTCTCCTGATTGCTCCCACTCCTGTCACTCCTCAGGAGTCCATATATACAACTAAGGCACCTGAGCACCGTCTTCACCCCAACACATCCATGGTCTTGCACCTGAAATGCAAACCCTCCAAGTCAAGGGGGCTCTTTTCACACTACTTTCCCAGCATCCAACACAACATGGCCTAAATCTGGGGACTTCTTATATAAACACAACAAGTAATAATAATACCAACAATAATAATAATGATTTAAGTACAGGCAAGTCAGGGCTGCAGCAGTCCCTATTGCCAGCAGGAGAATAAAAGAACCAACTGGGTGCATTATTCTCTGCTGCAGTTCCCCAGTTTCCAGCACAGCTGAGGTTGTGTTATTGAGCACATTTGCTTGTAGTCAGGGGACTAAGAGCTGTGGGAGAGCATGCTGTATGACATGTTCTTCTGGCAGACATACACATCGTTCGAGGCTCTGCAGTGCTGGGCTGTGCAAAGTAGCGTTGGTGGAAGCATCTGATAGCAGTGCTGCTCCACAGTATGGTGCATGTTTCTTCTCTACCCTTGAGGGTTGTGATAAGCCTTCTCGAGAGACTTTAAATCATGGTGTGGGGGATGCATAAAGGCAAAGGAATGTTACTATAGCTCAGAGAGATCAAAGTGCTGCATCACTATACATGCCATAATGAGTATATGCTGACAGTGTGGTGGTGTGGAGAACGTACCATAAAAATGTTTTCAGTACTCATGGTGACTGTGAAAACAGGCATCTGATGCAATTTTATGTGTTGGTATTAATCACCTTAGTAAAATGCCACAACACAAAAGGAAACAAAGGGTTTTTTTGGATGATACTTTATAAAAAGTTAGGACACACGCAAAAAGTTTTGAGTGTTACACCACATGATCCTTCCTTCATCCCTTATATGCAATAAACTCAGTGACAGCAGAATTTACCAAACCATATAGAATATTGCCCCATGCTGTACATTATTTTAATGTACCCTGTTAAGACAAATCAAGGTCATAGTGAGGATAAAGGTAGCTAAAGTTTCTATAGCAACAGTTACTAGGATGCAGTTGCCAAAGGTGCTTTCTTGTTGCATCCTGAAGTAGCTTTACTGGCTGCTTTTCCTTCCTGTTCACTAGTCTTTTTGGTAACATCAGTACAGACACGATGCAAATGTGCTTTCATTGTCAATATGATCTTGCAGACTACACCTGCCCACAAGCTGAATATACACGACATATCATGTGAAAAAATTAAGCAGTCTGACCTTGAGATCCAAAGGGGACACAATTGGCTTAAAACATGCACACTTTTCTGAAATGCCAGCTCCCTGTTGTAGTTGAAAGTGAAAAAGTGAAAAGAAAAATGGTTTCTCTTTTTTTCTGCTTGTTTACTTTGTACATTGAGAGCATGTTGTCTGTTTCTCTTTCTTCTAATGGACAAATTTTCTTGCTGTTTCTATTGCTCTTCCAAAGCTTCAGGCAGAAGGGGAAGAAAAACCAGCAGTCTAAGCACAGCAGAAAAATGTCCCTGTGAAATTACAACAGGATAAAAGTGGAAATGCTTTAGAGTTGAACTGTCTTTACCCTCGGAGGAAGCATGGGACTTTACAGTATTGGTCATTTCATCAAAACGAACAATTAATAGTCACGGAGAAGACATAATTGCATGGACAGCATGAAGAAGGTTAGCGCATCCTGACATAAAACAGCTCCCACAGCCCACTCGCTGGGAGATTTGGTCTGATGATTGCAGCAGGGCGATGCCTGGTAGAGGCATTGCTGATGTGCTTGAGGAGAATGCTTCACTGGATCTGAGCATGGGACCAGGACTGCATCTCCTCCTAGCATTAGTACCCTGGGATGCTTCCTTGCTTCTTGTCTAGTGTTGGTCATGTCCCATTGCATGGGACCAGGCATGAATTGCCAGGGTTTTTCTTTGCTGTAGGTCCCTGAGCACACTCTAAACAATTGCATTCAACTACAGTCCTTCCCTTTGGCATTATCACCATAAATACTCATTTGTGGAGATGTAGTAATTTTGCCTTTAAGGGCAACTTTCATACAGTAGGGTAGATGCCTTCGAAAGGCCTGTGATGTCTGATTATAGGCAGTGTATGGTGCTGCCTGCTCTTCTACGGCCCTTACAAACATAGTCCACTTGAGGCTAAGACTGGATTTCATGAGGGCTAGAGCACCCTTCAGCTGCTGCTCCTAGCTAAGATCCAGTACAATTTTATCATTGCATTGGATATTTACTGGACCTTCCTCCGGGCTAAAGCAAGGTGTTCAAATTGGATAAGCTACTACACTAGGAATTAAATTGAAAAGCAAATTTACAGAATTTGTAAACCCTTTGAAAATCAGACTATCTATCTGAGCTTTTAACCAAATCAAATAGAAGTTGAATTTGAGAAGAGAACCAACTTGGACAAATCCCAGTGCAGCCACATCCAAAAGAACTAAGTCTAACCCTGAAACACAACTACAAACATGAATAATTTTGCATATACACTACCTTTTCTTGTTAAAAGAGCGTTGCTGATTATCACTGCTTGCAGTGTCTGACCAATCTGTGACATACATCTCAGAGCAGAGGATTTTTCCATTAACATGGTGCTCTGAATGTCCTTGTTGTGAAACACTGAGCACGCATCACTAGCATTCACTTTGAGCCAAAGAACATCTTTGATCACAGTTATTTGATTTTCCTTCTACTCTAAACGTTACCTCATGTTTCCATTGGACTTTCTGTTCCTTGTAAATACAAAGCAAATTCTTGCAGTACATCAGGGTGGGTGAATGCAGTTGGATAAACAAAATGAAAAACAACACAAAAGTTCTATTGTTTAAATGAAGAAAAATCAAATTTCAGGCTTCACGAAGAAAGTTTCTGAGGGACCACATGGTGAACCCCACTGACAAATTAGTCATTGTGCAAACAAGAAAGATGCCATCTCCCTAGTATTCCTACTATGTCTCTACAATGTGATTTTTAACATAGCTCCCTGAGGTTGCTTGAGCATACCTAAACCATAAATAAATGTCTTCTTTCTTCCAGCTGCCAAAGTGCTGGAGACATGTTTGCTGCTGCTGAGTGACATACTTCTATTCAAATCCCTTCTGAACTAGAATCAATATTAGCTAGATCCATTACCTCCTGCTTTATTGGCAGTTTGGATGCTTGTTCAGAAAACATTCCCTCCTAGTAATGTAATAAAGCCCCCACCTTGGAGATAATTGCACTGTCTGTGATACAGCATCCACTGACGATCATTTCCCTGCTGATGCTGGCCTGCTACTCCAGCTCAGGTTGCAGTCTCCATCACTACACACTCTTACATCAGACCATCTGAGTCTCATCACCTAATAATTTCCATAGTAGATTTTTTTTTTTTACTCTTCTATAATAACAACAACCAGCCAAACCTCAGAGGGTCATTAACATGCTTTTAAAAATGCACTGAAGTGGCTTTGTCAATTACCTCGAGATTTAATATCCTGGCCACAACGCAGATATTCCTCCCTCTGGCAACAAAACGCTCCAGAGTGCACACATGACACCACCATTCCCTATATTTCCCCTGGATTCTCAGTGTACCCCAGAGACTGATAAACTCAAGATCCAAAGTGGGAGCAGAAGCATGCTCCAAAAATGCTGTGAGCACTCAGACATGGCCTTACCAACTGTCTTTCCTGATGCCTTGACGGGTTCCCAACTTAAGCATCCTCACTTGTCATTAACTTCATTACTAATAGGTGGGGGAACCACAATCTAATGCATCCACTCACTCTCAACTCCCCTCATCCTGTGGTGCAACCTGTCCCAGAAGGTCCTACAGATTCAGATTTTGTGTTTTGCTATTGAATGCACTAGCTCTTTGCTTTGGCCATTGAAAGATAAAACAAATACCACTCCGTTAGGTATGTTGGCCTATAAATGATGGTCTCTCTGTCCTAACAGGTAGGAATGCATGACTTTGTAAATCCCCTGAGGCCTCAGGATCATCTTCCTAATTATCTTCATGTCTTTGAACAGTGGCATGACTGGCAGGAACTCTGCCAAGTATAGCAGATGAGACAATACTTGCTAGTTCTGAGCTAAAAAACAGTGTAAGTAGGAATATTTATTCCTCATTTTTAGGTATTTAAAACCAAACTTTACCCAGTGGTATTAAATAATTAATTGAAAGAGGAAGAGGCTGAAGAAGAAAGAACTCATGCACAAAGAGAAAGTGGGTTTCCCTTAATGGCACAAACATTGATGGTTTTTATGTATTTATCAAAACAAGCACTAGGACCCTAAACACGGGGGTGGCATTTTCCTCCTCCTATACACAAGAGCTGGAAGTACTCCCCTGGATGTTTCAGACTGTGTCTGTCTCATGGGCATTGTGTCTCCACTGGAGGCTTTCTCCAATCGTGGCTTTTTGCTGACATGTTGCAATTTATTGACTTTCTAGTGAAGGAAATAAGTTTTATTTTGGTAATATGCATTGGTAGAACCCAAACCTTAAATCCATAAAAGCTACTAATATGTAGATACTCCATGGATATTGGATTGGTATTTAACTTTCCAATATTTGGACAATTCCAAAGCAGTAGTCCCTAAACTAAGCCTCACAAAATATCTGTAATCTGATTTCAGCCCTTTTGACATGGCTTATGACCTTAGCAGCAGTTACTACCTCAGTTCAGGTCATAGGGGAGAACAATACATAATATTTCATGATGTGGGAAATACTGTTGCTGTGCAGAACATTTCTTCCTCAATATTGTTGCCTATTGGCCATCAAAGGCTGAAGTCCACCAGCATAGGTAGATTGCCAAATTCTGGGATCCCCAGGAAGCATCCCAGTAGTCTTGGAGTCCAGCCTGAGCCTGGATAAATGCAATGTATTACAATCAACAAAGCACTTAATTAATGAATGCTGACATTGTACTTTCCTTGGAACAAAGAAAGAGAAAGCATGGCCCTCTGCCCAAGGAGTATACAGTCTAAATTAGACTGGCAAAACAGATCAGACACACAAGACATGCAGAGGGAAGACTGATACTTCAGCTTTTCCTTTGTTTTATGTAAATACAGATACAGACAGTGGCAGCAGTAAGTGAAGTGTCTCTCTCCAGGACCCCACAGCTTTTCTCACCCTCCTGCCCATAAGCAAGTTCAGATTTTGTCTTCCTTTCATCTTCCTGCTGTCTCCCCATGCACACATGCCTCTTTTCACATTGAGTTCTTCCTAACTGATTTTTTTTCAGTCTTCCACATTTAGTTCTACCAACTCAAAACATCTCCCTACAGAAGTAGATCATCTCACCTTCTCCCCTCACTTGACCAAGACCTTCCACCTTCCTGGTTCAAACACTCTCACATATTTAGATCAAAAGCTCATCCATCTCACATCTCTAAGGTTTTGTCTTCATTTTCCTACAACTCCTAACAGCCTACAATCTTTGCACAGTTTGTAATCTCCTCTGCCCACACAGTCTCTCTCTGTCCAATCTAAACTTTTCCATTTCCACCAAGATCATGAGAACCTGTCAAATACAATTACACAGACAATGCACTCAAACCCTGAGGACTGGATGCAGGAGAAACTCTTAACATCTATAGGTTGTAGGGATATGAGTAAAGTGCTTTATGCAGAGTAAGTTAGTATACCACAGGAATTTTTATGGATCTCTTCACTGTCTATACTGTAAGAAAATGAAACACTTGTAGTCCATAAACATGTCCTGTACAAATGTAGATCACAACTCAAAACTGAGTAGCTTCCCACCTCCAAAGCATGTTATTTTGGGGAGTAACATTTGTTGATTTGTTTATCTTGCTTTGCCAAAAGCCAAGAATTCATCATCAGTCTAAATCCCTCCAGTTTTTCTGTTTCAATTCCTTTTCATTTCCTTTAAAATACTCTTCACTCAGCCAAATTGTTACTTAGTTTTCACTATTTTTTACTGCGAAGTTTAAACATATTAAAAAAGAACTGTAATAAGGCCCCTAAAGATTTTGGACTTGAATAAATGACACAAAAACTTCTCTTTCCTGCAGTTCAGAAAATTGTATTACTATGCACAGTATCGTCTTTATCCTCTCTACCATTACAATTGACACAAGGAAGTTGAAATTTCTACTTCATGCTGGTGAGAAGTGGACAGAACTGAAGGAAAACATAGAAACGTAGGAAAAAAAAAAAGGGAACAAAACCAAACCAGAAGTGAAGATATTTTTAAAGCACTTACCCAGCATCAGTGCTATTGCCGCACAGCAACACATCTTCTGTACCATTTTTTATGAAATAGTTCACTGCAACAGAAATAGAGAAATGGCTTTTTAACAAGTACATTCTGGGAATGATAACATTCACAAATATCATCCACCAAACAGCATATTCAATTGGGACAGTAATTGAGAGATGAATGGTATGCTTTTGTTTTGTTTTGCTAATTTTAACTTTTATAAAATGCTCAAAGCTCTTCAAGCACTTGCTGTTTGTATTGCAAATCTGACCAGTTTAATAAGGTGGCAGCAGGGCTGTAGGCAATATTTGTAGGAAATGTCATCTAGCCATATCCCTGGCTGTTCTAACAGAGAATGTTGAGACTGAATTCAGCAGAGCACTATGTAGTGAAACCAAACCATACGCTTGCCCGTAACTTTTAAACTCTACACTGTTGAGATCCATATTAATTGAAGTTTGTGATAGAAATTTCTGAGTCATAGGTTAAAAATGCAACCAGCTATGAGTCAAAATGTAATAATATTAACAAAGCAGCCCACTCCCCCAATCTGGTGGATTCTGCTCAGCACAGAAAACATAGAGCATAAAGCAAAAGAAACGGAATAATGCACCCTGTTAAAGATCAAACAAACAAGGAAGTATTCATAAAGACAAATATTTATCAACGCAGTCATCTGTAATGGCAATGGAGACAGACACTTCTCGAGGGAGACTCAGAGAAGCAAACTATATTTAAGTGCTCTGGATCATTCCCTGGTTGACTATCAGTGGGGCTTAAGGAAATTAGCACCCCCAGGCTAACAAGAGCCTTTGTGTACACACTCCCTCTTCTATCCCCAGCCAACAGTCTAACATTCAGAGAAACAGAACAGGAGGCCAAATTCTTCTCAAAAGGATAAGCAAAACCAGCTTTCTAGAGAGAGTCTGAGGAAAAGAGATGTTCTAAGGAGCACTTTTAAAACCTCACTGACAACATGGGAGAATGGATAAAAGCTTTAATCTAGAAACATAACAAATGCCAAACAGGGGACAGCAGATGACTGCTGAAGAGTAGATACACCAGTGTGCTTTGCTGCAGCAGAGAGGATGTGATCCCCTGTTGAGACAAGACATGACGGTGGCAACCTTCCACCGCATGTGTTTGTAAGCAGAGGAGCCTCTGCAGATGATGCTCAGAAGAGATTCTCCATCCTCGGCTAACTCTCTGTTGTGAAATGTTTTAAAAATCAAGAGTGACAGTTTATCCAGGCAGGCAATGCAAAAAATGCTCAATGGCTCAAGCCACCAAACAGATGTGCTGTGGCTTTCCCAGTAAGCTTTGAGCAGTGGAAAAGCCCTGCCCTGCTGCATGCCAAGAGGGAATTATTGTCCATGAGCTTGTGGCTACAAGGGCACGTGATGGTGTTCACAGGTTATCAGAGCATATATCCAGCTCAGACTGTAAGCTTTTCCACTTTGTCTTACACATGGGCTTTCTACAGAAACATCTTGACTGACAGCAACATCCAGGTATGCAATACGGATAAAGATCTGTGGTCAATCACCACAAATGGGGGAAGGATGCCGTGGCTTACATCTCCTTTCACCCTCCATTTCTGCTGGTGAAAGACTTCTGCTTTTCACAGGACAGAACGTATCTTGGTTGGGATACATGGTGACACAAACCCATCAGTATGGAGGAAATATGGCACAAACATGAGACGAGATAGAGAAACAGAGGTTCCGCAACTTGTTATGAAACGGTCACCACATGGGCTACCCTGAACTTGACAAACATGCACTGCTTCCTGGGAATTGCAGCTTTTCATACCGCAAATGCTAAGACCAGGTGGACCATAGATCTGTCACTGTGTGTTGACCACTTTCTCTGAGGGATGACTGAAGCTCTGGAGCACTGTGCTGGGTGAAGACCGAACCAACACCCCCTGGTCAACCAAAACAGATGATGAGAACAGAATCAGAGCACACTGGTAAGGAGGAATGGGAGACTCTGTGTACAAGCAAGAAATTTAAAATCTCAGGAACAGACAAAATTCTGATGCCTGCTGTTGACTTAAACTACATTTATAAAACAAGCAATAGGGTAAGGTGTCTGTTGTGGTTTAGGCCCAGCTGGCAACTAAGCACCATGCAGCCATACCCCCGTGAGATGGGGAGGAGAAAATATCAGGAAAGGCTCATAGGTTGAGACGAGGACATGGAGGGATCACTCACACATGATGGTCATGGGCAAAACAGACTCAACTTGGGGAAGAAAAATAATTTAATTTGTTACCAATCAAATCAGAGTAGGATAGTGAGAAAATAGAAGTAAGTCTTCAAACATGTTCCCCTGACCCTTCCTTTCTTGCTGGGCTCAGCTTTGCTCCCCATTTCTCTACCTTCTCCCACCCAGCAGTGCAGGGTATGGGGAATGGGCGTTGTGGTCAGTCCCTCACACATTGTCTCTGCCACTCCTTCCTCCTCAGGGGAGGATAGTCACACTCTGCCCCTGCTCCAGCGTGGGGTCCCTCCCACGGGAGACAGTCCTCCACCACCTTCTCCAACATGAGTCCTTCCCATGGGCTGCAGTTCTTCACAAGCTGCTCCAGACTGGGTCCTCCCCCATGGTGTGCAGCCCTCCAGGAGTGAACTGCTCCAGTGCAGGCTTCCCATGGGGTCATGGGCTCTGGGTGCAGCTGCCTGCTCCATCAGGGGGTCCTCCCAGGGCTACAGATGGGCCTCTGCTCCACCATGACCCTCCCTGGGGGCAGGGCACAGCCTGCCCTCTCACGACAGGCTACAGGGGAACCTGTGCTCCGGCCCAGATCCTCCCCCCCCCATGTTTCTTCACTGACTTCTGGTGTCTGCCTGGTTCTCTCTCTCATATCCCACTCCTCTCTCTGCTGCAGGTTCCCCAACATTTTTTTTACCGCTTAAGTATGTCAATCACAGAGGCTCTACCACTGTCACTGATTGGCTTGGCTATGGCCAGAGCCAGATCCGACTTGGAGATGGGAAAATTTCTAGAAGCTTCTCATAGGAGCCACCCCTTTAGCCCTTCCCTGTCTACCAATACCCCACCACAGGAGCCCAGCATAGTGCCAAAGAGCGCTGTGAAATGCGTGCTGAGGAACCAGTGTGTAGATGCTGCTGGGAGGGGGTGTCTTCACCACGGGGTCTGCAGCTGCGCAATGAAGTGCCGCAGCCACCGTGCCATTCCTCGGCCTGAGGAAGAGCTGAATTGCTGATTCCCTACTGACAAATGAAGGGGGGATTAGAGTATTATACCCAAGGAGACAAATTGCTGTATTATCAAAAATGCACACTACAATCAATTTGTCATTCAAAGCAAGTTGGTTTGGGTTTCGATCAAGCATGCTGGGCAATCAGAGGCCTTTAAGAAGCAAGCAGCCATCACTTGCTTTAAAAAAAAAACACCTTGGTATCATATTAACCCATGGCCTCAGCTTCGTATCAGTTAACTCTAACATGGACAAAGAACATAAAACTCCTTTTTCATTTACAGTATGATTTTCTCTCTGAAACACAGACTGCTCAAACTGACCAGCACCACCTGAAAATGCATTAGAATCACAGAATGGTTTGTGTTGGAAAGGACCTTAAAGACCATCCAGTTCCAACCCCCCTGCCATGGGCAGGGACACCTTC
>NW_010253186.1:0-10796 GCF_000690775.1 Eurypyga helias | reverse complement strand
CCGCGTGGCCTTGACCCCTTCCAGGTATGGGGCATCCACAACATCTCTGGGCAACCTGTTCCAGTGCCTCACCACCCTCTGCGGGCAGAATTTTGTCCTGATATCTAATCTAAATCTCCCTGCTTTCAACTCCTCCTGTATCTACAAACTACATGCCCTTGTAAAAAGACACACCCTCCCCCACCCAGTTTTCTTACTTTTTCATTGCCTTGGAAGATTCTGGTTAGCTTTTGTTTAGTTTTGTCAGCTTTATCATTTCAATTTTTCAAATTGAAAAATTTCTGCATGTCTCGGAAACAAAACAGCAAACGAAAGTGGAAAACAAAATTGAAAACCTCTATAGCTGAATTTTTTTCAATGTTCAAAGAAAAATCAAGCCAAACCAGTGATATTTGTACATGTGCATGTTTATACATATTTTTGTGTAACATGCCATTCTTTCCAAAGGAAAGTATCTTTTTTTTTCCTCCTACCATCTGTAGTAAAATGTCGATGGCACAGTTATGGTGTATACAATGCCTTTTAGGAAGTTTTCTACACAAATTTCCAGAGTTAGATAACTACTTTATCGTGTTAAAAGAATGTGTACAATGAATCCATATGTTGGTATTGTCTTCCCAGGGCTTGTGTTTTAGAGATGTCCCGTTCAGTAAAATAATCTTGTAGAGTGCTCACAGGCAGCTTATTACCTTCTTACAGAGTTTTGTCTACCTGCAAAGGACAGTGAATTGATGGCAATAGCTTCAGAAAAAATGGCTGAAGAACCTGTAACAGTAAAGATTTGTCCCAAACCCACACCCCTTGCTGTATACAGGGTATGACAAAGCTCATACTACCATAACCTCACTGTAACTAGCACTTGTGCCAGTTAGATGGAAAATAGTAGATGTTTATGTCCATCTAATATGGATCACATCTTCCTGGGAATTGACATTAACAGACCTGTAACATCAAAGAGTAAACACTTCTTTAATGAATTCTCTTAATTGTTTTGAAGAAAGGGTTAATAAGGAATATTTCTCAGCACAGTTGTATACATTATTACTTGGTAGGGATTACTGATGGTGGTCTTTAGATGTGACACACAGTCCAGACAGCAAAATATCATAATTGAGGAGTGGGGTAATGTCTCCCCTTGCCCAACAACAGCACAGGGACTTGACATTAAACACAGCCCAGGAAATAATGTTCACTAATTCAGCTCTCTCATTCATATCAAGCCAGGGTACTTCAATCTCTCCAACTTCCACAGAGCTCCTGGCTTTCCAGGGACACCACAAAGTTTGGTAGCAGCCCAAACCACACCTATCAGTGGTCCCTTAAATGTAGGTTTGCAACAGCATTAGGAAGATAAAAATCTATCATGCCATTTTCCCTCCTGTACATCACATTTGCTGTATCTCCTGCAAGTCCATGCCCTGCCTCCTGCACTGCTCAAAGCATTCAATGTTGACCCTGCTTTTGAAGTTACAGCTGGACGCAAATAGTGAGAAAATGCACAAATTTGTCTATTCTTGCAATTGTATTCCTTCCAAAGTAAATTCCTCAATCTTCTCATAATTTCTGCTATTTTATTCCAAACTTTTTCTAATTTATCAGTAACTTTCAGGTTTCTGCATTTACCCCTTCCACAACAGGCAATTTTAATGCAGCAAATATTCACAATGGCTCCACCTGCCAAGTTAAAGAAAAAAAAGAAAAAAAAAAAGGCAAGCTTCCTCAAAAAATAATTTTTCTAATTAAAATTAGGTTCCAGCTTATCCTTTTCACATCGACATCACACTTCTGAGCAGAAAGCCAGTGGGGTGCATAGACCTGCGGGGTAGAAGTCCTTCTCATTTCTGTGCAAAGGAAAGACAAATTTTCCAAATCAGAAAAATAAAGAAGGTTAGAGTCAGCTTAGAAAACACGCTTTCTGAGTCCAGCTACTGTTCCTCCTTCGAAGACCCAACTGACATGATACTTTGACATGTTTCACAATAAATTCATTCCACTTTGGAAAAAAAACCCAAACATATGTATTATCACACTTGCATAAAGAGCAGCATTCAAATATCATTAGTCACTGCCCAGAGCAGAGTCCTCTGGCTGACTTTCTAACAAAAACTTCAGAGGTGTCTGTTATCTCAGACTATTTATTGCAGTCACATGGGTGCTTGCTGGTTGGAGATTTTCTCCCTGTGCTACGGCTGCCACAGAGCACTAACGGTCACTAAACGTCCCAATTCCAAATTTAAAATGCAATCCCCATCGCCTTACAGTTGCGATACGTGACACAGAAACAAAATAGATAACACCTCCTCCTCGCCCTTTCGCCCACCGGCACAAACACACTGAACCTCCTGGTAATACATAATAATTAAAATGAATCCTTGCTGCACTTGCTGTGTGCACGCTGTGTGACACACGGTGAAGTCTCTAATAAATGAAATTGAGTTTGAAGATGAAAAACATGCCTCACAAAAGCGATGGAACAGGCTGTATTAAGGGTATTATTAGGGAAGAATACTTGGGAATAAATGGCACTGCCACTTCGTTTTCCCCCACTAAAAGGGGTTGCAAATAATTATAATAATCAGTTACTCTCCTGTTGCTCACCCCATGACAGGGGATCTGGCTCTTCTCTGCTGTCCCCTGGCATTTGCTTCTGCTGGGTTTCGCAGAATGTCGGGTGCTCTCCTTTCCTTTCTTGCTTCCCACCCTTCCCCCCCTTTTCCCCTGGGCACTCGCTTCTGGCCTAGCTCTGTCTTGCCACCCTGCCTTTTTAATCATCTGGGAGGGCATCCGCAAAACTTCAGGTGAAAAAGGAACAGGAGGAGTTAATTGTGAGGATGGTAGAGGGGCAGAGTCCAAGCAGCCAACTTTTTTTGAGGATCTTGTATACAGCATCGGCTAATATGTGACTTTAGGGTAACAACAGCCCCGAATCCTGGACATGAGCTATCCTGTGGGAGATATGGAGGGACTTGGAGAAAGTCACAGAAAACCATGTAACAAGGCACTGGGAGGAAAGCGGTCTCCTTAAGCTCGAGTGTCTCTGGTAGGCTCCTATCAGTGCTTCCCCCACACTTGAGACAAGCCAAAGAAGCAATTTCCCTGCCAGGGCTCAGCCGTCACCATAGCACAGAAAAGAAAGTGTCCAATTTTGATAGTACAGATTTTTCGCTCTTTGAGAAAAAGCCACTAAAAATATCAATCAAGCCCTCTGCTAGATGGCTCCCGTTCACTAGAAAGAGGTTCTAAAAGCCACAGTACTTGGTTTGTGCTGCCTGTATGGTCCATGGGAAGGAAAAGCACATCAAGAGCATTTGGAGTTGCAGACCAGAGGGGAGCAGAGAATTTGCTCCGCCAAGGCTGTCACATTGGTTTGGGGACCATGCCAAGTTCATGATCACCCCAATGAAGATGAGACAGGAGACAATGACAAGCAATAAACACGCATGCTGGCTTTTAAACATCTCCAGATAACCTCCTTCCACGTCTCTGCGTCTGACCAGTCACACAGACACACGCTCTTAGGGCTGCAGACTGCATAGCACGTAACTAAAAGCATATTTAGTAGCACTTGTTTAGATGGACGCTTCACATGAATAGGCAGGAAAATGCTGAAGTGTGCTGTCTGGAAGTTCTGTAGAGGCTTTGTGGAGGAGTTTTTTTAATATGTTTCACACAAAAGAAAATCAAAAGCTGCTACAAGGGTCAAATGCATTTGCGATTAAAGACAGATGTCAGAAAAACAGAAGAAAAATATCCTGCTTGTACTGTGATAAAGGAAACAAATGAATTGGATCAAAAACTGACTAAGAGACATAAGACAAAGGTTAAGATAAAAAGTCAGTACGCAGTATCTCTGCAGGCTAACAGAGGGCTGTACCTGCACCCTTTATTACATTTCTAAGTACAAGAGAAAGAGAGGGTGAGCAGATGGGTGACAAAGCCTACTATACACAGTATTTCCCACGTAAATTAAGTCCAAGGCCAGGACTGAATGAGCAACACTAGAGAGGCTTTCCACTTCAAAAAAGGAAAGAGGGGAGAAATGCAAAGCGAGATACTATGTTGTCAGGATCAGAAGTAAAGTGTAGAAGGAGAAAATCTCACCTGTCCATAACCTTGTCAAGTTTCAAATTCCCTGCATCAGTTCAGGTAAGAGATACAGATGTTTTTAGGGATCCTTAGCCAACACAATTCATGTAATATGAAGCTGTGATCAAAGAAAAGTGTAATATTGAGATACAGGAGGAACAGAACTGAATACTATACAGGAAACAACCTGCAAAGCAGTGGCTGGTCTCATCCAGAAGACCACAGCATTGTTTTCAATAGGGTAATTGATGGACTGGAGGGTATTGAGAATGACTGGGAAAATTAATAACAAGAGCAATTGAAAAATTGGAGATCTTTTATCTTAGAAAAGAGGTGACTTTCAGAGTTAAAAATAACATGCATTCTGGAAAATGAGAACAGGGAGCTTTCTGTGCTCCCGGTCACAGACGTGATAACAATGTTTTTAGCCCTAAGAAAACGCACAAGCTGGGGTGGGTGGATGGGAGAAAAATAATGATTCAAAACTAAAGATAGAGGAAATATTCTTCACTACACACTCGCCATTCCAACTGCTGAAGTTACTGCTGCAGTCTGTTCCTGTGACCAAAACATTCAAAGAGAGATTTGATGCTTATGAAGATAAGGATATCCAGAGTTATAATAGTTAAGGATCTAAAAATTTAGAAAAATACCTATACTTCAGGCTGTATTAATTTCTTCTGGTACACATGGGGCTGCTCTGTGCTACAGACAGATGCTGTTATAAGTATACCAAGGCCAGATTGAGCCTAGCAATTCCCATATTTATCTCCACCTCACTTGGGTAAATTCAGCATTGATGAAAAGTATCAGGAGAATATAATTCTTTACTTATGCCAGGTGTCCCTGCCCATGGCAGGGGGGTTGGAACTAGATGATCTTTAAGGTCCCTTCCAACCCTAACCATTCTATGATTCTATGATTCTATGAAAGAAGCAATGTAAGTCATTCCCTTCTGGTGCACCTGGTCTGAAAAATAAAAACAAATGCGACCTCTCTGCTTGGCAAGGCATGTTAATGCTGAACCTGGGGCAAGCACAAGTCCATGGACAGGCTTGAAAGGGCACAGAAAAGTCCTTTCAAATGCCTCTTTGACCAGCACTGTGTGAGTCAAGTAGTATATTCTTTTGGTTGTTTATAAACATTTTTAGGGAAATTCAGAGTATTCTGTGGCAGGTCTTTCCTCTGGTGGGTCTCTCCTTTCGGTGAGCAGTAATGCAGTGATAAGGGCAAAAGAAATGTACTTGGGGGACAAATCCTCCTGTTTTACAAACTGTTCCAAGATAAGAACTTACTCTTACCACAAGGCCAAAAACCAATCCTATTGAATGGTCAGGAAAAGACTATATTGGATATAACAGTACCAATTCCTCTGTTTCTCTGATCCTTGCACTTCTGCTGGGCTTTTCTTTTTCTATTTAGCTAAAAACATTAAAGTGCACAGGTACAATACTCATGTTAATAACACATCAGAGCATTAATGTAAAAGCATTTATGAAGCTATTTATCAAAAGATCCAAAGCAACTGAACAAAGCCACAATATTTACAGTTAATGGTGAAGTAACGTGAATAGATTCCACGCTGACAAGCACAGTCTGAAAGCCCAGAGAGGTTCTTTGTCTTAATCATTGGTTCACATACAATCATACATAATAAAACACCTATTCTAGTCTCAACCTGATTTATTGCTTCCTTCTTTCCTCCCACCTCCATAATTACTCATCAAACACTCACTGTCTTCTATTAGCACCTCAGACAACACCTCAAACTGTTCAGCTCTCCCCAAACTGGCTACATTTATTATCTGACTTGGACATCATTATTTTCTATACAGTTCTCATAAAGTTTCAGAATATCTGTTCATACAGTTCCATTTCAGTGGTTTTGAAAAGAAAAATGAAGCAAATTGTCAGGCAGAGCTAATAACCAGGCACATTGCTTAGAGAAGATATACAGGCATCTATATACACACATACATATTTTTATATATTCACAGACATATGCTTCAACATCCATGACCATTTATTTCAACAGTGCGTTACACCTAGGACATCAAAGAAGAGGATGTGAAAAACCTCTGGAATTATTTCACATCAGTCTGGAACGGCTTCTGATTCATCATCAAGGGGCAGTCAGGCTGACTGACGGCATCACACCATGTGCAAGACCAGCTGCTTCCCATAAGCCTGCGACCCCTCCTCAAGTACCAGAACAACCATGGTTGAGGTGGGTATCACATCAAGGCTCAACAAAACGCTCTACAACCCTAGGTCATCTATGAAGAGTGCTCATGGTCCTCAACCACAGGCATCTGACATGGCTGGTTTCGTTGGACCATCTCCTTAGCCTGGCTGGTATGACTAAGGGATGGAAAATGAAGCAGCCTTCTCCAGAGGCCACCTCAGAAAGTTCCTTCTCCAAATCACTCCTATCCCTTTGTTGGATATATTTGGGAATTGCAAAGAACAGGTACCTGAAGTAAGGACCTAAACTTAACGTATTTATACATTTTTCTAAATACAGAACCTGAAGCAACCACAAGTCTTCCAGGTGTAATTTGAAATGACTGAACAGATACTGTGTTTATCTGGAATTTTTCTTTTTAATTAAGCTTCCATTTTTCCAGATCTTTGGTAAATACTCATTTTGACTTCAGAAGAAGAGAAAAAAATCACTGTCACGAAATGAATGTCAGAAACTAGTCTGGTATAAAAAAAAAAAACCAACCCTGAAAAGTCCTCTTTTAAGCTATAAAAATAGCAGTTGATTCCTCCCAGTAAAAGGTTAGAATCATAGAATCACAGAATGGTATGGGTTGGAAGGGACCTTAAAGACCATCTAGTTCCAACCCCCCTGCCATGGGCAGGGACACCTTCCACTAGACCAGGTTGCTCAAAGCCACATCCAGCCTGGCCTTGAACACTTCCAGGGATGGGGCATAAAGGTTAATAAAGCTTAAACTTTCTCTATTTATTTATTTTTATTTCAATACCTTAGGATTATCTAAAGGAAATTACAGGGGTTTATTTTACCTTACAAGATACTAATTTTGAGAGAAAACATATATAGAACACTTTGAAAACAAAACCCTTTCAGGATGTCTTAAGTAAGGTATTTAGTTTAAAGAAAAAGAAAATACTGGGGTTTGAGACTGTCATTTGAAAACTGATTTTATAATAATTTTACTATATTTTAAAGGCTTTTTTCTTACGTGTTTTTTCTTCTGCATTCAGCACGTACACTGAGGCCTGCACAACAGAACACACTATTTAAACTCAGATTTCTACTCACTACTTACTGACCAGTCAATAATCCATTTTAGTAATGGAATACATAAATGACATTAAAGATTCTACAGTCATCAGCCACATGAATCAACTACTTTCAGTCCATTGGTACATCTTTCCTCTCTCTCAGCCAGTGACATATCTGACATCTTCAGATATGATCTTTCAATCCACTCTAACTCACACATTCATAAGGCGTCACTTCATCAAATACCTCTTTAATTTAAACACCACAACATAAGACAGGCTTTCAAGCATGTTATTTGCAGCTGTTTTCCTAAAAATCTTACCCGTATTGGAATTAAGCTTGGTTTTTCAGTTGATGGTATTTCTAAACTATCAGCTCTCCTAAAGATAAGTGACAGCTCTATAACTTTGATATTGATATATTGATCACATAATTTTCATAATGCTCTGGATGTAAACTATCACTATTTTCTACCTTTTTTCCTTTATTTCATTTTCATATATGAGCTCTGCTACACCTACAACTTCAGATTCCCAGGTTCATTATTATTAATATCTAAAAATAAACCTCCACAGGCTTATTGATTGCAATCCCTTACGAAATCTAGAATTGCAGGTAGAAAAATAATTAATCACCAGTAGTTAGTGTTTTCCCAGATGAAAGAGCTGTGGCTCCATTTTAACTTTACCATTGGCACTTGACATGAAGGATTTTTTAGACTGATTCTAATGCTCAACTGTCCACTCCATTCATACAGACAAAGAACAGTCCTAAGGAGGAGGCTGGGAGAATTGATGAGCTACTTCTGCCTTAGTCTCCCTTTTGCCCCTTCCTAAGTTTGCAGTGGTAAGCATTATGCTTTGGAGGCAAAACCATATTAGAGTAACTTTTCTGACAAGCCTTGTCCTTAGAGGTTGGTGTGTAAATTGTGAAGACCAAGAGTAATTTAATTTGGTGGAAAAAATAGGAAAGTTTCACAGTATTAAGCTTTTAATGACAATGTCAAGAAAGTTCCCTTCTTGACTGTCTGATCAGGAACGTTCAATGACACTTTGGTATACTGGGATTTAACCATTAGTGAAACTAAGTGGAAGAGTGTGAATTTTCCCTCCGTATTCCCATGCTTAAGGGTTCTGTCCCTTGCTTCACAAGTTACATGGCATTTCCTCCAGATGCAAAAGGCATCAAAACAATGGAAAGAAGCAGCAAAATGTTGGGAAGACAGGTAGAAAATCCTTACTCCTTATGGGATTCATTTTATATGATCATCTCATGGCAGATGCACAACAGGAGAAGAGAACTCATCAGTTGTCAACAATGCTAGCAACATTGTGATGCAGGATTGACAAGTTCATGCAAGAAAGATTAAGTCACAGCCAAAGGCCCGAAAAGGGATTTGGTGGAGCTGACTGTTTATGGATCTATCATGCACAGAAATGGACCAATATTTCTTTTTTTCCCAGATTTAGGAAACAAAGTTTTTTGTCTGCCATCACACTTCCTGCCACCACCACTATTGGTGCTTGTACAACAGCTTTACTGGTGGTGGAGGCAGGAACGGGGGTAACAGAGGAGCCAAACAGAACCTGTACCATCAGCCAAGATAGTCATGACAGCCACAGAGGTAGAGGAGGAAAGTACATATGGGTCTTGAGGTTTTAGCTAAGGGCAGGAGCTCCTGAACCCTAGGGTCACGAGGAGTGTTTCTTCAAGGATTGATCAAAAATCAAGTGTTACCACATAATAGTGGTTAAGCCAATGATGATCCAAACACAGTTTATAATTGACTTTTACTTCCATCTATAAAATGAAAACAACAGCGTTGTGAAGACAGATGACAAAAGATTCCCTGCCTGGGGGCTGAAAAGAGCTAAGGAAAGAGAATACAATTTAGACCAGATACCAAGTCAGTTTTGAATAAAAAAGCAGAGCTGAAGGGATTCCAGGCCTTCTTCAAAACCAAAATGTCTCCTGTACCAAGTGCCTGTGGCACACAGTTATCTCAAGCTGAAAAGGGCTCAGAAAGACTGAAAAAACAGTTCTTATCTTTCTTTGCACATCATGACTAAGTCTCTTAGCTATTTCCTCTGCAGCACCAGGCAATTCTTCACTGTATTACCCTTTTAAGGGCTTCCACTCGTTTTTGATTTTCCATTCATGCAAAAAAGGTTCAAAGGCACAAGAGGCGGCTGATGCCATTTCAGAGGCTCCCTGCTGTCCTTTAAAACATTAAAAAGTCTCTCAAAGAATCCAAAGCAAACTTCTGCTCTTCTTGGAGAGCAGAACTGGCATATCACCCCGTTCTGATTCTCTGTTTTGGTATCCTGATGAAAAGAATTAAGAATTAATTTTTCCAATTTTGCTTTTGAGTGTTTTGCACTCCTTCATTTCTTTACATACTTTTTTTTTTTTTTTTAAATATTATTATGAATCTCTGACAGTACTTCAGGTTTCTGTTTTCTGGTTTTTTAGATTAATATCCCTGCTTCAAATTAAGTGACTCAGCCACATTCGTTTTTAAGTCTCCAAAGAGCTTTTGTAATTGTCTGTGCTCCCTTCGAGTGAACTCTACTATCTCAACATGTTGGCCAATTTTCTTCACCAGTTCTTCTTCAAAACAAACACTGACACTATTCTGTTTCTTAATATATTCCTCTTTTTATCTAATTTGGTCAGCCTACACTTTAATCTAACTGTATGTATTGCTTAATTCCCTGCAGTACTTGAAATTCAGACTGTTATTAAATTGTGGTCAGTACTACCCTGTTAAACAGTCACTTCATTTCACCGTAATACTTATGCAGAATGAAATATAAAGCACTATCTCATCTAGTTACAAGACAAGCCAGTCCTTCCATTTCTGAATTGCTTTATTGTAATAGTCAACATTAAAAGAAAATCCTACTTAATATTGTTCTCCCTAGCCTAATAGCTAAGCCACCTTCTCCAGCATTTTGAGGAACACTTCATTATTCTTATTCAGAGGTCAGTACATTTTTCCTATAAATCTACTTTTCTTCTCGTTCTTCAGTGGCCTGCTGCACTGATTCAACACTTCAACTATTGAAATAAATTTTGTCCATCCTCTATAATTGGTGGCTGTTTGCCCTAAAGCACCATGTCTTCATTTTCAAGTATTATGAAAACATTAATTGATGTTATTATTACTTACTATTATTATCATAACATCAAACTTTAATTCACTTTAATCCATTACCTCACCAAGTTGATTACCTATGTAATAGGTAAATCTCCTTTAGTGTTAACAAGTATATTTTTTATGACCATATTAGCCATTGCTGAATTTACTAAATAGATATGTGGGTGCATCTCCCCTCCTCCTGTATCAAGGCCACACAAATAAAGCTGCTTATGGCATGCTGGAGCAGCTGTAGAACACCACCCACTTATAGCAATACTGCAGCTGGCCCTGATATTAAATATATATATAATA
>NW_010253185.1:1843-7621 GCF_000690775.1 Eurypyga helias | reverse complement strand
CTTATAATTTTTTAATACATATATATTTATATTTACCTCACTGAAAGGATGTATGTGAAAGAACAATAAAAGGATGAAAGGATATAGGAAAATTAGATACAACAAAATAAACAAAGAAAAAACTATTATTAACCTGATTTTGAAATAAAACATGATAATAAAAAGGACAATTACGTGGAACAAAGGAATAAATCGATATTTTTATAACTATAGCCCATAGTAAGACTATATTTTACCATACTACATATAATTAACACTTTCACAGTTTTTCTTAAAGATGAATTTTTCTCAAGTCATGCTCTAAAGGTTTTTTTTTTTTGTTAGAAGGAAAATTTAAAAAAAAAAACTTTAACCAAAGTTTCTTTTTATTATTCTCTCATTTATCAGATTTGTTACATAAAAGGGATTAAAACCCCAGTTTACTTTACGGTGTAGGATAATGAATCACATTCAGTGTTAGTGGCAATGTCATAAAATACGCACTTCTGAGAAAGTGCACTGTGTCACCTGCATGATCACTGGATATTCTTAATATTCTGTATGATCTTAGATTATTAATAAATATAAACACATTTTTGGACAGTTTGAAATGGGTTTATAAGAAAACTTAAAGATGTTGGCCTCCAGTAATAAAAGGATACTGTGGCCTATTCTTTCTTCTACCCAATCCATTAATAGAATTAAAGACAACAACAACAACAACAAGCCTCAAAAAAACACCACAAAATAGCTGCCAAAAGAAAAAAAAAAAAGGACACCTGCAGTAAACATATCAGCTTTGGAAAAAAACCCACAACTACACCAACAAAACCCAAACCAATAAAAAACTACCACCAACAACAGCTAAACCACAATTTACTTTATATTTATTTTTCAAATACTGTAAAGAATATAAAAATCTACATTACAATTTTTATGTGGAGACTTCTGTAAGGATTCAAACTTCTAAAGTGCTTCTACATGAATGAAGAGACAAATTCTCTCACTAGAACTTTTACAAGGCATTGAAAGATTTGTTTACTTTATCTACCACTCGAACTACCAACTAATACAACAGTAGAATGAGTATTTTCTTTATAGTCAGTAACTATTTTATTTCTATCTCCTGATATGAACTCTCTTTTTTTTTTTATTTTTTTAATTACTTATAAAATATTCACTATAGCAGTATAGTAGATTTTGAAAAGATATTACAATTACAAGAAAGTATTATTCAGAAAAAATGCTTTTAGTGGTCAGCAAATGAACAAGTAAATAATGGAATACAAACATATATTCAGTTCTTTTAAAAAAAAATCTTAATTATTTTCTGTTGTGTATAATATATAGCACTGCATTCTAGATTATCTATGGATTATTAAAAAAACCAAAACCTGTTCATAGAAGGTTTTAATTGTTCAATGTGTTAACCATATGACCAAGTAATGATTGAAATTATAACTTGAATGACAACACACAAATCTATGCAATTACTTCTTAAATTTCATATTTTATTCCAGAGAACTCAGTTATAAAGATTTTTTAATGAAAGTGAATGGTAATTTGGGTTATCTTATCTTAGGTTTCTAGAAGTCAGCTACCTAAAGATTAGGCAGTCATAAACTTGCATTTACTTAGGGGAGAGAAATACACACCTCCAGCAGAAGAAAGGAGGTGTGTATTTCTTCTTGTCGTAATTCCATACACGAGTAGCACTCTAGAGGCACCATTTCTCTTCTATTGGCAAAAAAAGACTATGTGGACTGCTTGGATTCAGACATATAATTTTTCAATTTCTGAAGATAAAGAGACAATACAAAAAGTACTCTGTTTCAAATAAAATAAAAAAAAACATAATAATACATAGAATCATAGAATAGTTAGGGTTGGAAGGAACCTTAAAGATCATCTAGTTCCAACCCCCCTGCCATGGGCAGGGACACCTTGCACTAGACCAGGTTGCTCAAAGCCACATCCAGCCTGGCCTTGAACACTTCCAGTGATGGGGCATCCACAGCTTCTCTGGGCAACCTGTTCCAGTGCTTCACCACCCTCACATATAATTGTGTATGTGTGTATTTTTATGAATGTGTCAAAGACTCAACGAGATTTATTTGTTTATAAGAGTGTCATGGTTTAGCCCTGTCTGGCAATTAAACAACACCAGTCCCTCCACCACTCCATGCACACCACCCCCCATTCCCAGTGAGGAAGGATAAGAGGGAAAACAAGTGTGCTGGATTCAGCCAGGAAAGAGTTAACTCTCTTTACCGTGGCTGCTAGGAAGCTGTGTTCCTGGATGCAGAGAGCAGCACTGATAAGTTCTTAGCTGTCGCTGGGGAATGCCTGCACTAGTTTCAAGGTCTTTCTGTGTTTCTGATACTGCAGAAAAACTCTGAAAAAGAAAGAAAGAAAAAAAAAATAGGGAGAAAAAGCCCCTCAGTCAGCCTGGGACCCCAGAACAGGAAGAGGAAAAAAATCTTTCAAACCCAACTCCTAGATCAATCTGCTTGACAAAAGAAGCTCCTTCTCCACTAATCACCCACCACAAGGTCTGAACAAAGACCAGGCTGCACTCTTGGCCAAAACCCCAGAGTCAATCTTTCCACACCTTCCGGGTCGTGCTCACCTTGCAAACTTCCCCATATCACCTCTGCCTCCCTCGCCCCTCCAGCTTGCAGTGCTGCTGGTACCGGGGTGACACCACCCACTCAGCTTGATGTGTTATGGAGTGAAACAAAATATAGACGGGCCCTAGAAGAGCAGTTCATCACTGCCTGGGACTAGGACAAAGAGGAACCTTTCATAGAAAACCAAGGTATTTTCTGGAATAATATGTGTGAGGATCACATTTATCTTTGAACAACAAGTATTTATTTGAAATTAACTTTTTTTTTTTTCCTACAAGTTCTGGAACAAATTCCAGCAATTTTAACAGAGAGCTTGTTAAGAACAAGTATCTTCCTAGCAGAGATAAAAAATGTATCATTATGGTTTCATAATAATATAAGGCTGGATCTATTTCTTGAGAGGTTTTTCCAGGCCTATTACTTACATTTCCAGTGAGCTGCCCTGGAATTTTAAGTTGTACGTCCAATAATGTGAAGAATAAGTTCAGTCTTTAACTGCTGAGAAGGTAGGGAGCTCAATCCTGCACAAAAATTTTCCTCATATACATATTACTTATTGTCTCACATCTCACCAATACTCCTACAATAGGGTACATTTTTAGAAAAAAATATTACATGGGTTTCCAGAGTAGAATTTCTTTAGTGAAATGTATTCTTTCGTCTCTGTGATTAGTAACCTCACACAAATTGTAAGTGACCTGAATAAAATTTATGCATCTCTGTGAAGAGAGTTTCCAAGCTTCTGGCTTGCTACAAAATATTTTGATGGACAGAATTTCTGTAAGAAAATAATGGCTTGCATTTGGAAAAAAGTATACTCAAGCCACTGCAAGGAACAATTTATTTAATTATGCCTTTTTAAATGTTGATAGAAACCTTCGACAAGAAACGTGGTAGTAAATGTTGCTAAGAACTGAATAAAGTGCCAAACTTGCCTTTTCTCTCACCCTTTTTTTTTTTTTTTAATTCCTTGATTCAGAAAACAGAAATTGATTATTTTACCTGAAATAAAATTGAAGGTCAAAATTAAGCAGTGTTCAGGGGGGAGTTATAATTAGTTAAGGTTAAAGTCCCACAGAGCTTCTCTGTCTTCTGTCTTTAATTCCCACTCTGTAAGAACCTTCTGAACTTACCCTGCTGTTTTATTCAGATGTAATCAGCACTCTTCAATAAAACTCTAATTTAGAGCGAATTCATTATAGTAGGTGACTTATTTAAAGAGGTGAAAATGAATGCCTCTCAGCACAGAACTACATGTTCTAAAATGAAGGTAAGATCTTACAGATAAGGTATGACAACACCCCTCACAGTTGAACACAATTTATATGTGTACATAGATATTTCTATATATAAATATATATATATAAAGAAATGCATGTGTGTGTATAAATAACGATGAAGTCTCTCAAACTGTGTCACAAACATGTTAGAAGTTCTCCTTGAATACTGGAACATAAACAAATGTTATTTTATTTTATTACATTTTCTTTTCCAGAGAGTAAAAATTATAAGAAGCCCATGAAAGTCTAAGTTGCTTATAATCATGTAGTGAGTCAAAAACAAATAGAAAAGAAAAGAAACTGGGTTTATTAATTCATACTCTCTGGTTGTAATTAAGAGGGTACAACAAAGCTGTTTTCAACTGCTTTACACTTGATATAGTCCTGTATTCATACACTGTAGCTGTAACCCTCGTATAATTTTTTATTTAATTACATTCTAAAATGTATTTTCACTTACCCCGGTCAACATACTGGTGATACAGATTATAGATCTAATAAATAGATTTATTGGTTAAAGAAGCTAAAGTATATAATCAAAATTGATGATGAAATACATTGGCATTTAAAGTTAGAGGACAGCAGAAAATCAGTCCTTCTGGCTCCAATGGGGATGTCAGAATTGCAATATACAAAATGAGGCAATATTTGTAAGAAAAATATATGCTCCTTTATTAGACCAGATGTGTATTCTGAAAAAAACTGAGAAGCTTTCAGGAGTGCAAATACATTTTTAAGGTTGAAATGGCAGCAACAAACTTCAAATCACATGCAACCTGAGAACAATTTGTTCTGAATTTAACTTAAAAGTATGTTAATCATTGAGATAGTTTGACGGAAGAGTTCATCCATAGGCATGCAAGAGAAAGAAAGTATTTCTAGTAGGAAAAATGAGCCTATCATTATCTCTCATGAGAGAAGAAATGAGACAGATTATAACAATAATAGTAGATATTGTCACCAGTGGCACATGTCATATGCTACAAAATATAAACCCAGTTCCGCTAAGATTGCATTTACCTATTTGACATATGAATATAGTTTGGTTTTTGTCTTTTTACCTCTTGAAAACAGTAACTGTGGTCAGATGCTGAGTGACATATTTGTGAGAAATAGTCTTAAATTTATAACTGTATGCTGGAGATCTTACTCTTTTAGAATTAATTATGCTGGGTTAAATGATTACTATTCCACTGGCGAAAGCCATGCATGCAAGCAAACCAAAACAAGGAATTCATTCACTACTTCACATCAGCAGGCAGGGGTTCAGCTATCTCCAGGAAAGCATGGCTCCATCATGCATAACAGTAACTTGGAAAGACAAACACCATCACTGCAAAAGTCCCCCCGCACCTTCCTTTTTCTTCTACCAGCTTTATATGCTAAAAATGGCATATGGTATGGAATATCCCTTTGGTCAGTTGGGGTTAGACGTCCCAGCTGTGTCCTCTTGTGCACAACCAACTTACTAATGGGTTGTTGTGAGGAACAGAAAAGGCCTTGACTCTTTGTAAACACTGCTCAGCAATAACCAAAACAACCCTGTATTATCAAAACTGTTTTCAGCACAAATCCAAAACATAGCCTCCTACTCGCTACTTTGAAAAAAAAAAGTAACTGTATCCCCGACAAAACTAGCACAAATAAGATGGAGATTCTGTATCATATATTCCCCAATCATAAAATAAAATAAAGATATCTGCTTTTCTGTGTAGGAGGATTGAGAGACACAGGTCTTGATGATTTCACAGGGTTTGACCTTCAAGATATGAGTCTGTGCCCCTGAAGCAAGTAAGCAAAATAAAGAGGAAGTAAAAGAGCTGACGTGGCATAAGGCAAGCAGGAGAACCTGACCTCTTGATAGTAAGCAAGGAAGTTAGAGGATAAGA
>NW_010253185.1:400-1512 GCF_000690775.1 Eurypyga helias | reverse complement strand
TATGTCAACAGAGTAAAAATCGGTGGGGAAAGTATTTAAGAAAATTTTGGAGAAACAGGGCATCAGATATGCAAATTACAAATGCTTTTATTTTGCCTAAAAGGCCAGGAGGTTGCCCCAGACCTGACTACTGTCTTTGAGATGGCAACATGGGAAAGGGCAGGAGGAGTTTTATAGGATGCAGCGACTAGAGGTGACTCAAATGCTATGGGGCTCCTGACGACCTGGAGATTGGTAGCGGACTCTTTAAAACAGTTAAAAGTAGACCGTGCTACTGTTGCTGTTGCAGAAGCCGCTACTAAGCCTGCTACGTCTGATAGTACAACTGCCCATGAGGCAGCCAGCGCAACACCTACTGCACCCCTTGAGCCTGACTCTCAAGATCTCCTCTTGCCAGACTTGCCACCTCCACCTCCATCAATCACCACCTCCCCGCCCGTTAATTCTCTACTGGCAGAGACACAAAGAGAGGACTTGAACTGGACCACATGGGATTTTGACCCTAAAAAGCACTGGTAGGATCTAAGGAAGCAGGCAGAAAAGGCTGGAGATCAGGTAATGGCAGCACTGATTGTTTGCCCCGTGGTCCGAAACGCTCAAGAGCAAGCTGACTGGCAAGGCTTGCCATTTGGATTGGTTAAAGAATTACGAAAAAATGTCATGGATTATGGTATTAGTTCACCTTATGTACAAGGCTTGTTTCAAACTGTGTTTTTTAGTTATGAATTAATTTCATTTGATATTAAGCAAATCGCGGCTTTAATTTTTACGCCTACCCAAAGGGTCATGTTTGAATCCCAGTGGAAATCAGCCTGTGAAAGAGTAGCCATAGGTAACCTGGAACGAGCACAAGATGGCCCCCTGTTAGCAGCAGTCATTCTGTAACTTATGGGGGAAGCACCGATTCAAACACCACAATTACAAGCTAGATTAAATCCCGTGATTTTACAACAATCACAAAACTAGGTTTATCAGGCTGTGTTAAAAATACCAGATGCAAGAAAAACTACTTGGTTCTTTGTGTCTATAAGGCAAGGGGTCAATGAGCCGTATATGATGTTTATTGATAAGTTAAAGGAGGCGATAGAGAAACAAGTAGAGAATGAAGCAGC
>NW_010253185.1:0-296 GCF_000690775.1 Eurypyga helias | reverse complement strand
AGCATTTCGGAGAGTGGGGTCTGTTGAACATCAGGTTCAAGCTATGGCCTCTGCTTTCGCTGCCATGAAAACGAATAGCAGAGCTTGCTTCAAATGTGGTAAAACAGGACATTTTAGGCATGACTGTACAAGCGGGAATCAAAATCAACTTCCTGGCATTTGTCCACAGTTTAAAAAAGGTTGCCATTGTGCGAACCAATGTAGATCTAAGTGGGACAAGGAAGGAAAGCCCATTCAGGGAAACTCCAAGACCAGCGTGAATTGGGGTTGTGTGCAGACACAAATGCCCTGACAAT
>NW_010253184.1:1321-1792 GCF_000690775.1 Eurypyga helias | reverse complement strand
CGACTCGAGTTTCAGCCCCGTGGAGGGGGGATGGGGGGAGGTCGCGGATATGTCTGATTCCCACGGAACTCCTACCAGCCTCGGGGGGAATCCGGAATACCCCAGGGAATACCCCAACACTGGATGTCCGGCACCAACACCCCGCGCCCCCCCCACCTCCCCGGTTCCGCGCCCGCCGCGGGGACCCTGGCGAGAGGCTCGGGCATCCAGTGCCGCCATTCGGGCCCGGATGGGGTCCGAACTTTCCCAAGGGGACGTTTCTTTGGGAAGAAAAAGGGCAAACAAAAGGCTCGTTCCAGTTTTATGAGGCTAGCATGAGGTGTGGAGGTTGGCCGGGGGACGAGGGGCGCGGGGGGCGCGCGCCGGAAGTCCGTTCAGAAGCATTTGCGGTGGACGATGGAAGGGCCGGACTCGTCGTATTCCTGCTTGCTGATCCACATCTGCTGGAAGGGGGAGAGCGCGGCCACGATG
>NW_010253184.1:806-1223 GCF_000690775.1 Eurypyga helias | reverse complement strand
CGGGGAGGGGAGCGCGTCATACCTTGATTTTCATCGTGCTGGGCGCCAGGGCCGTGATCTCCTTCTGCATCCGGTCGGCGATGCCGGGGTACATGGTGGTGCCCCCGGAGAGCACCGTGTTGGCGTACAGGTCCTTCCTGATGTCCACGTCGCACTTCATGATGGAGTTGAAGGTGGTCTCGTGGATGCCGCACGACTCCATGCCTGGGGAGGAGAGTCGCAGGCTCGTCAGCACGCAGCCAGCACCCCGACCGGGCGACGCCAGGCCCGCACCTCACCCCACCTCCCCGCGGGGACACCCCTGGGAGCACCTACCCAGGAAGGAAGGCTGGAAGAGGGCTTCCGGACACCTGAACCTCTCGTTGACGATGGTGATGACCTGCCCGTCGGGGCGCCCATAGGTCCTATCCATGCAGG
>NW_010253184.1:0-764 GCF_000690775.1 Eurypyga helias | reverse complement strand
CCTCTCGTTGCCGATGGTGATGACCTGCCCGTCGGGCAGCTCGTAGCTCTTCTCCAGGGAGGAGGAAGAGGCAGCGGTGGCCATCTCCTGCTCGAAGTCCAGGGCGACGTAGCACAGCTTTTCCTTAATGTCACGGACGATCTCCCTCTCGGCCGTGGTGGTGAAGCTGTAGCCTCGTTCTGTCAGGATCTTCATGAGGTAGTCTGTCAGGTCACGGCCGGCCAAGTCCAGGCGCAGGATGGCGTGGGGCAGAGCATAACCCTCGTAGATGGGCACGGTGTGGGTGACACCGTCCCCGGAGTCCATAACAATGCCGGTGGTGCGGCCGGAGGCGTACAGGGAGAGCACGGCCTGGATCGCCACGTACATGGCTGGGGTGTTGAAGGTCTCAAACATGATCTGGAAGGAAGAGGAAAAAAAAAGTCATCAGTGAGCGCCTCGTAACGAGCAGAGTCACTCGCACCCACGTTAGAACACACATGCTGACATGCAAGAAAAAAAAAAAACCCAGTGTGAAGGAAAAAAGCAAAGAACGCAGGCAGAAACACAAATGAGAGAAACCTGAGGCGTCAGGGGAGAAATGCCAGGTGTACAGAACCCTGAAAATGTCGGAGAAAACAAGAAAAACAAACTCAGGTTTAAGATGCCACAAAAAAAAAAAAAAAAAGGCTTATGAAGAGGATGAGACAAAGGCCGAGCGGGGAGGAAGGGTACCTGCGTCATCTTCTCTCTGTTGGCCTTGGGGTTCAGGGGAGCCTCTGTGA
>NW_010253183.1:0-28595 GCF_000690775.1 Eurypyga helias | reverse complement strand
GGCCCGAGTGCTGCTTTCCCCGGGGTGGGCTGCGGCGCCTTTCGCGGGCGGCCGGGCGGGACGTAGGTGCTGCGGGGAAGTGGCGTTCAGGGGTGCTGCTCTCTCACAGGTAACGCCGTGTGCGGTACCTGCTAACCGCGTCGTTCTTCCCGTGTCCGCCCTCCGCAGCGCCACACAGAGCAGCCTGCCTCACGCTGCCTGTTGCTGAAGGAGTAAGATGGAGGAGAAAGAGAAGAAAAAGCATCGTGCAAAGCACAGTGGGCCAAAGGCAGAGAAGAAAAGGAAGCGTTATCTCAACGACCTAGGGATAGGAGATGAGGAGAATGCGCGAAAGAGGAACCCCAAAGCCTTTACGGTCCAGTCCGCTGTGCGGATGGCCAGAACTTTTCATAGGTAAGAAATGGGAGTCGGTTATAGAGCTTGCAGGGACGGCTGGATGGATAGGTGTTGGCTGGGATTTCTTTCTTCCTTTGTGTAGAAACATAAACGGTGTCATTTTCACTGGCGAGCTCGTGTAGCTTTCGTCATCTGTCAGTTTGGGTTGTCCATTCGTGTGTCAGCCGTGTGTTACGTGGCACAGCTGTGTGGATCTTAATGGAAGAAAATGCATATAGCTCCTTAGACAGGGTGCGAGTTCCACATATGTATTGGTATCTGGGGTTTTTGTGTCCGACTTTTTGCAAATACTGAAGACTTTCAAAGCATAAATGTTACTGGTTTTTAAGTTCGTGTGTTTCTTTCTTACCAATTTCTTCTCAGAACTCAGGATTTGAAGACTAAAAAACATCACATTCCTGTGGTTGACCGGACTCCTTTGGAGCCGCCCCCTGTGGTGGTGGTTGTAGTCGGCCCTCCCAAGGTTGGGAAAAGCACCTTAATAAAATGTCTCATTAAGAACTTCACAAGGCAAAAACTGGTTGAAATTCGGGGTCCTGTTACAATTGTTTCAGGTGAGACCAAAGATATGAGAAATGGAAATGCTTGTTTTGCACTCCTTATTTGCCTTGCTTTTAGAGGTAGGACGTGTTTGTGTTCTCATGATATTTGGTCATTTTAAAGGAATAATTTGGATGCGTTATCAGGCATACTTATCAACAGTAAAAGAATAGTGAGATTTAGGCTTTTGGGGTCTTGTTCCTCTGAACTTGTGTTCCACACTGCTGGAATCCCAATTCTGTTTCTTCTTGTGTTGCATTCCCCCCCACCCCACCTTTCTGTCTTTTTCTCCCAGTTTCTTCCATCCTCCAGACTTTTCACAAGTTTTCCTTTTCCACTGGGTTATCTTTTCGCTTTTGAACCATTTTTCTCTGGCTTCATCCTAACCTCTACATGTGTTTTCCATTCTTTCAGGTTCCCTGTCCTATAATCCAGTCTTTGTGTCCCATTCTTTCTTAAGTCAAGAATTAATTTGCCTAGCCCTTTGCAGTTACTTTTCTCCACCTTACCCTCTGGTCAGTTCCTTTTCCTTTTTGTGAAATTTTCAGTCCCAGTTTCCACTTCTTGTAGTCTGTTCCCTTCATGCTTTTCCCGGAATATTACTGGCAGGGGGATCACTGAGGTTCTAGGGGGAACACAGCCCGGAGCAGCTCAAGGGACTAATTTGTAAGGGAGAACTTGCTTGGATGCAGACAACTGTATGTTTGGTGCAAGTACACTCCTTTTCTTAACTGGTCTACTGGGACTCAGGGGTTGAATTCTGCAATTGATAACTTGAAGAAAAAACCCCATGATACCTGTTGTCTGTAGTTGTTTAAAGTTGTTACTCCTGTTTTCTAAGTTTCAGTTAGCATGCTCAAGTTAGTCAAGCCAAGTTAACAGTGGGTACTTTTTTCTCCTTTGGATGTGTGTAACATGGTTTTTTTATACGTAAATATACTATTTTCTTTTTTAAACTTTAAGGCTAGAACAGAGTGTATTTTTTCTAATAACATCAAAAAAACCCCCAAAAAATGTGGTAAAGTAAGATCTACAATATTAACTCTGGGGTACTAAAGATAAAAGAAGAAGAGTTTGGGTTTTTTTTCCTGTTTCAAAGTAAAAAAAACCCAACAACAAACCAACAAAACCCAAAAAACCCCAAAACACAACACTTTTCCAAACCCAATGCTAATAGCAAAAAAAAAAAAAAAAAGACGAAACAGCTCCTTTGAAAACATGTACTCAATATGATAATTTTAAACCCAAAAGTTAAAAATTAGCAGAATTATGAACTTTTGAAAACAGGCACTTCTACAGTGGTATGTGTTGGGCGATCTATGTGCTAGATGAGAATTTGAGTCCCAGATGCTCTTTAGGAACTTCAGGAACGTGACCTGAAAAGAAAACAGTGGACTTTGCTCCCTCTGTTTCATTTTTTGATTCTTAATTCTGTTTTCAGGTAAAAAACGCAGGCTAACTATTATTGAGTGTGGATGTGACATTAACTCAATGATTGACCTGGCTAAAGTTGCTGATTTGGTAAGTTAACAGTGGCACGTGACTTCTATAATTTATATTGAAACTACAGCTTTTGACTGGACAACGCCAATGTCTGATTTCTCTACTCATTGCTGTCAAAGGCAAAACTGTCTGGTATCAGAGAGTTTGGTTCCAGGACTAAGTTTAACAGTAAACCTAATATTCTGGAACAGCCCTGTGCTGGACACAGATGTCTGAGAGAATTATTGGAAATGTTGGAAGAGATTCAGTTTTGCATATTTTAAATTCACGTAGGAAACACCTGTTCAGATTCCACTCATAGAGCAGCCTTATTCTTCCATAGTTTGCTCAGACACAACGAGCAAATCGAATCTATACAAAGGAAATTTGATTGACTAGAAGAAGAGATTTGATTTCCTAAGCCCCACTAAGTTCTAAAGCTGTTAATATCCATGCTTTTAGTAAAAAGCCAAAGTTGATTTTCAGGTGAAACGAAAATAAAGAACAAAACTTGAAAGGTGTGGTCTCGGAAATGAGCTCATGTGGGCACCATGGTATTGTTATAGTGAAATGCTGACTTTTTTTTTTTCAGGTTCTAATGCTTATAGATGCCAGCTTTGGATTTGAGATGGAAACATTTGAATTCCTCAACATTTGTCAAGTACATGGCTTTCCCAAAATTATGGGAGTTCTCACTCACCTGGATACATTCAAGAACAACAAACAATTAAAGAAGACTAAAAAGAAGCTAAAGCACAGATTCTGGACTGAAGTGTATCCGGTATGATGTTCAACATTCTTTTTTCCATATGGAAACTAAATTAAAAGCAGGGCAATACTTAAAAGACGAAAGAACATAATAAATACTTAAATAACACTAGAAGTGGACAGTGCTGATGTCATATCAGATTATGTGATCTTTCTTCTATTTGCTAAAATACTTGTGTAATTATTCTCTATTCACCGTGTGACTGGCTACTAAACACGTGATACTAGTAAAAAGGTCTGTTATGCAGGTGCTATGCAAGGAGGATCTGCCTGTAGGCCTGAGAGAGAAATTAACCTTTGTATGAGCTTTTCAGAGTGTGAATTTTTTTTCCCTAAGAATTAGGGGCAGTTTTCATGTTGAAGTAGACTCCTTAGTTTGATCTTTTGGAATCAATTGTAACCTGCCATTTCTAGTTACGTTTTACAAATGAGAACTGCATTACCATTTTTAGTTTTGTAGGTGTTTGTCTAATGTTTTTATGTCTTTTTAATGTGTTTAGGGTGCTAAGCTGTTTTATCTGTCTGGGATGGTTCACGGAGAATATCAAAAGCAGGAAATTCACAATTTGGGGCGTTTTATCTCGGTTATGAAATTCCGACCTCTTACTTGGCAAACGTCTCACCCGTATGTTCTTGCGGACAGGTGTGTGCTTCTCTCTGTGCTCCAATCTCAGCATAAATAGCGCCTTGAAGTTTAAAAAGCCAAACCCTACAGCATTGGAGCCAGTCAGCTCTCTGCGCGAGTGCTTATTTAGTGCTGTCTGGATGGCTTTGGGGAAATGAAAGCATGCTCTTCGGGTTCGTACCAATAACGTGAGCCAGTGCTGTTTTCACATGCATCGGATCATGTAGATAGGCCTTTGGCATGTTGTAAATACTTTTGAAACACATAAAAAAAGTAAAATAATCCTGCTTGTTGATGATTATATTGTATTTCTGTGGTAAACAGCATTTTGAGTAATTTAACAACTGCTGGCGAATTAGTCGCCTGAGTTCCCTGGGATATTTCTTCTGCTCCATCTACTGGTATAGCATGTGGTTCACAGTCACTTTGGGGTGTTAGAGTAATCTTGGTGGTGGCTGTGCCTACCTGAGAAACAAGCTCACCTCTCATGGTTTATTGCCAGAATCCTTTCAGGTCTGACTAAACTCCCACAAGAATCCCAGGTGTCTATAACAAGCCTCTTTCAAAACTCTAATTCGTTAGGATAAATTATCAGAGTAGGTAAGCGTTGGACAAACTCCTGCAAGAAACATGAAGCAAAGAGAGGGAAAACCAGGAAAAAACAAATACTCTGTAGTCTTTCAGTAACATTGTTTTAGGTTGCTATAAGTGTTACAGTTACTTTGGTCATTGGGTCAGTTTGAGGCTGATCTGCAGGCAGAAGGTGTGTCCCATCCTCCTCCTTGGCTGGGAGAGTTGGTGTTGCCTCCCTGGCGCAGTGTAGAAGGGAGCTCTGGAAGGAGTTCCCCTTTCTTCTACCTGAAAACAACCAACCTTTTCCTCTCCCCTTCCCTGTGATGGTTTGTGTCGCTCAGCGACATTATTAGGGAAAAGAAGGTGGTGAGTGCATGCAGGGAATGCGTCTTACTGCTTTCTTAGGGTGGTTAATCAGGTTTTCCACTAATGGCAAAATTGATTTGAGGAGGCTTGTGTGCGGAAGGCCTATAAACAGTAGTGAAAATGTGCTTGGAAAGCAGTACGTGTTTAGTGAAATGTCAGTAAGTCTTCTGGAAATGTATTGTTGAACATGATTATACAAGTTTTACAGTACCATTTTAAAAGACGGTAAAAGATCTTCGTTTCCATGTTTTTTTTTTCTTGTGATGATTGTATTTTGATCACTGTAGTCTGCAGAGCGTGCAGTAGCAGCAGTGATGCTGCCATTCCCTTGTCTTAAATTGCTTTCTTTTCAAAAGTTTCCGTTAGCACTGCTGGATATTCTAACTCTTTTGGTTGTTGTGAATGTTGGGTAGAATGGAAGAGTTGACAAACCCAGAAGATGTTCGGCTCAATCCCAAATGTGACAGGAAGATATCACTTTATGGATACTTGAGAGGAGCACACCTGAAAAACAAAAGTCAAATTCATATGCCAGGTAATCTCTCAGATTCTTTAAAACTGTTTTTGTACTCATCTCTGAATCACAACATAGCTGTTGCTACTTTTATTGTGGAATGGTTTCTATCTTTAAACTGTACACTGAAAATAGATTTTTCACCTTTCCAAAACATAGTATGCTTTTGGAAATTATTTTCATAATACATGTTTTTGTAAAAATAAATACTGTTTATGGTTTTGCTTCTAATTGCGTTTAACACTGCAACAGAACTGTACCGTATTGGCAGTGTCTGAAGTTTTTCAAAGGAGTTACACTTTAAAAGGTGCTTGAAGTGCAGAACATATTAGCCCTCATAGTATAAATTATATTTGGCTTATGTAAAAATTCTCATGTGCATTGAATAAATTTCATATTTTAAGTGAATGATTTAAAAGCTTCAATTCAGAAATATTTTAGTAACAAATTTACAGACCTACTCAGAAAAGCGAGTTACTGTTTTTCTCATTTAAAAACAGGCAAACAAACCCTGAGCTTTGCAGTATTCTGGTGAACTTGCATATGCTTTTCTAAGTTCAGTGATAAGGCAGGAGAACTGCATGTTCAATACAGAGCTCGCTGTTGGTGAATCAGTGAATCCTACCGTTTGCTTTTTTAAATCTCTTCATGGTGAATTGTACAAATTTTAGAATCAAAACTTTGTGACAGCCTTATTGCTTCCCTTGTCTGTCACCCCAGGTGTAGGAGACTTTACTGTGAGTGATGTGAGTTTCCTACCGGACCCCTGCGCTCTACCCGAACAGCAGAAGAAACGTTCTTTAAACGAGAAAGAGAAACTAGTCTATGCCCCTCTTTCAGGAGTGGGGGGCATTGTGTATGATAAAGATGCTGTTTATATTGACCTTGGTGGAAGCCATGCTCATGAAAAAGAAGAGGTAAGGGAATGCTGGTGGTGATTTGAATTCTTATAAATAGTTTTTATTTCTTAGAATCGAGTTTTTAAAAATAAGTTTCTTTAAAATAATCAGTCCTTACATAGGCATAGTGAGTAATTTCTTTTTCTCCTCCAATGCTTCAGAGGAGGGATATTTTTATTATTTTTGTGTAAAATATTGTGCAAAACATTTGAAGGATCAGGTAATAATAAGGTAGTTTCATAGACATTTGAAGGATCAGGTAATAATAAGTACCTAAAGGTAGTTTCATAGATTTTTCCAAACATTGATTTGAGATTTATAAAAATATCTGGCACTGGGATATTATCGCTCCTATTTTGCAGGGGAGGGTGATTGTGGGAGAACACTTAAAGGGTTTGACTGGTCAAAGGGAGAGGTGGAAAACATTTGCATGCAAACTTTTTCAATTTGGCTGTTTTCCATTGCATTGTGCTAAATGTTCAATACGTTTGGGTCTATGAGAATGTGTGCTTCCTGATATTTACTGTAGTGATTGGATATTGTGAAGGAGGACCTCTTCAATTTTTCTTGGGTTTATATTATATGCATTATTGAAATGTGAAGAGGGGAAGGGAGAGCTTGTTATTCTCAGAAAATGTTTATTTAAAATGCTTTCCAATTTTTTGTTGCATATGCATATCTCTACTGTTTTAAGCAGATTAATGACTCTGTTAGCTGTTCCTTAGATGTTTGTGTATTCATTTCAAATGAAAAGTGGAACATCTTTGCTTTCCAGGAGGAAGTGAGACCAAATCACGAACTAGTTCAGAGCCTCATCTCCACACATTCAGCCATTGATGTTAAGATGGCGTCAAGCAAGGTCTCTCTCTTCATGGACTCTAAACCCTTAGGTTCAGAAGATGTAGGACAAGAGTAAGTGTTGAGTGCTGAGCAGCGATTGAGTGTGAATGAATCTCTAATTTCAGGCTCGAATTTAGGAAAAATTCTCAGTAGAGCACAGTTAGTAGAATAGCTTATTGCCCAATTCTTCCTCCTCTGACACTACTCATATGCCACATGTATTTTGAGGTTGGACTAAGTGATATTAGAAATGTTTTGCATGCAGTGGAGTTCTGCCTTCCAGAAATCCCTTTCTAATACAGCCTTAAGTAATATATTTCTGCTTTTCTTCTGAATTTTGGAGAATGGCAGTCATAATCTTTAGTAAAATTAATTATATACCCTATTTTCATTCCGTGGAAAACGAAGACATTTCTTGAAACTATTTATGGCTGTAACATAGGGTGTATTCTTGCATTAAGTGGCTTTCCATACTTAAAGAACTCCATTCTCTTTTAAATGTTCTCCATAACCTTGCTTTTTAAAACCATTTTTTTACCTTTTTTTTTTTTTTTTAATATTGACATGGGAATTATTTCATTAAAATTTCCCTGCATTTCACCATCCTATCCCAAATGTCATCTTTGGGAAAACAGGTTTATAATGCCAAAAGAAGAGAGACGGATTGATTTGAAGACTGGAAGAGTACGTCGGAAGGCATTATTTGAAGAAGAGAAAGAAAATGATGATGCAGTAAGTGATGAGGAAGACGACCAAGAAGAAGAAGACGACGACAAAGAAGAAGAAGAAGAAGACGACGACCAAGAAGAAGAAGAAGAAGACGACGACCAAGAAGAAGAAGAAGAAGCAGCAGCAATGTCTGAGGATAGAAGTGATAGTGATGATGAAGGTGGTGCTGAAGAAAGTGACAGAGAGCTATTAGGGGAAGAGATGGCTCTTGGGAGAACCAAGCGTCTGAAAACAGAGGTGGGTAAAGAAGAAGCTGTGAATGAACTGCCAGCATTTGCAGACAGTGATGACGATCTTGAGATGAGTTCTGAAGAAGAAGGAAAAACTGATCCTGAAGAGAACGAGGAGGAGGAAGAGGAAAGGACTTACGAAAATGAAAGCTCAGATAGTGAATTTGAGGCTGCAAGCCAAAGAGTAGCTGGATCTAAGCAGTATGAAATAAAGAGTGGAGATAGAGAAATGAGATCACAAATCTCAGATAACAGTCTGAAAAGAAAAGCAGTGCTCACTACAGATTCGGGAAACTGCACAGCAGAAGAAGCATCGGAATCTGAGGTTGAAAGCTCTTCCCTCGATGAGGGCGATGGTGAAGAAGGATCACCTGATGAATCAGAAGCTGAGGAATCAAACAGGGAGGGATTTCCGCACACCCGAGCAAAGAAAGCTGGTAGTAGTAGACAGAATAAACTTAAAGCTGTAGAAACGGAGGATGATGATGTGGAGAATCTGCTCAAAGAGGAAGAGTATGAAGAAAAACTAGATTTTTCTGCTGACACAACAGGTAATTACGAATGTTAAAACTTTCCTGTGTCCATTGTGTTCATTGTTAAAGGATATTATAATTAGCAAATATTGTATAATGTTGTCCCTCCAATATATATATGGTTGTTAAGTGGTTAACCTGAAGTTAGGAAACCCGGGATGATCTTCCATTAAGCCTTTGAGTTTAAGGTCTCAGGTTTTCTTCCTCTAAAGTGGAGGTTATCCATTTTATAGAATTCCTTGGTTCTGCACACATTTCTCTTTAGCTTTTATCTTTGCTGCTCTGTGTGTAAAACAAATTATGATCATTTCAAAAGAATAAAACATGCTTGGGGAAGCATTACTAAAATGTATTTACTCGCTGAGCATTGGAACAGGATGCCCAGAGAAGTTGTGGAATCTCTGTCCTTGGAGATGTTCAAAAGGCGTCGGGATGTGGTGCTGGGCAACATGCTGTAGGTGACCCTGACTGAGCTGTGGGGCTGGACAAGATGACCTCCAGAAGTCCCTTCCAGCCTCAGCCACTGTGCGAGTCTGTGGTGAAAAAGGCATCTATCATCATGAAAACAATCAAATATTTTACTATTGCTAATAATCACTTACAATTTTGTCCTAAAAATAGGACTGATGAGAAAAATCCATGATACGGTTTGTTACACACAGAAACATAAAATGTGGCTATATGGAGTATGGGAAAAAAAAAAATTGTGGGTTGTCTGCACTACTTAAGCCTGTTGGGGCCATGTCCTTACTTAAATTATATGTAGCTCTTAATTCTTGTTCTTCTTTGGAGGTAGCATGCAAATTTTTTCCCTTTACAGGTGCACTTAAGTGGAAGGAGGACCTTACACAGAAGGCAGCTGAGGCCTTTCTAAGGCAGCAGCGTTCAACCCCCAATCTTCGTAAACTCGTATACGGAACAGGTACAAATCTGTTTGGCAACTGGCACTTAGTGTATGTGGTAGCTTTTAAGCTGGTACCAAGTTTGCAAGTCTATCTTTGAGCACTGTCTTTTGGTGGGAGGCTTGAGGAGAGTTAATTGACTTTTTAAATTGCTGATACTCATTTTCACTAATAAAATAAATGTAATAAAGAGAATCTTTACTTCTACAATCAGAAGCATTTTGAGCTAATTTTCCAGACCGTTGTTACTCCTGTTACTAGTCTATTGTTACTCCTGTTTTCTGGTACAACTATTCCCCCGCACCCAGCCAAGCATTTCAACTTTGGTCATTTATATAATTATCTGGTAGATATTTTGCAACAAATGTGTATTAAGTGATGTGTTTCATCAAGGGATGATGTTTGGCTGTTTTCAGGAGTTACTCTCCACAGTGACTGAGAGTAGCATATTCTTTTAGATGTGACTTAGTAGTATTATGTCTGTAATAAGGGTCTTTGTCAGGAAAAAAAAAAAAGCTTGTTGGCTTAAAAGGAAGAGAAAATAGCTATTTATGTAATTTGTTCTGTTTAGTTCACAACTTTTCCAGTAGTTGAGTGTACAGACTTTATCATTCAGAATTTCTGTAGAGCACAGTGAGAATTTGGCTTTTGTTAACTTCCACTGTGCAGGAGAGGTAAAATCTGCTGACAGACTCTCAAGCCCGGTATTCTTGATTTACAGAGTAGCTCAGTGTCATTCCGGTCACAGATCGGTTTGGTATTGTTTCTATTTAGGATGTTGAATGAACATCCTGTGTTTACTTATTGGGCAGCATATTTTCAGATGATTCCAGTTATGCAAATAGGTCCAGGTTTCAGATGGTTCAAAGGAATTTGAACTGTGTGGAATTTTTGAAAGGATGTGCATGTTTCCATATGGAACAACTGTACAACTGAAGTTCACTATGATCACAGTGTATATCTCCCTGGTTGCTGCTCACCTTATCTTGTCCTTGTGAGGGCATTCATTTAAGTCTTACACTGAATCAATCAATCAAGTTTTACACCTCTTTCTTCAGTCTTTTATATTTAAAACTCTTCTTAGTTTGCATCGTCTTTTTTTCCTCAAGCTGCTGCAGGTATTGTGAAACAGGGCAGAAGAGAGGTAGTTAATGAATGTAATCCATGCACAGTAGGGGAAATACTCACACCTTGTACGTTTCATTTAGCTGTTGAAGATGAGGACCGTGAGAGTGAGGATGCAGGTGATGAACTTGGAGGTTTGTTTCATGTCAACCGTCCAGACAAAGCATCCAGACAGAAGGCTAATGCTCTTGACTGCTCCAAATTTCTGATAGAAAAGATGCAAGATTGGGATTTAGAAGAGGTAATACCATTTCCTAATTGCCTCCGCGTATCCTGTACTGGTCATGTCCTGGCTGTGTCTCATCAAGTACCACTGGGTTGTCATTGAAACAGACCTATGGGAGCTACCGCCAGAGTGTCATATCTTCTGCTGCTTGCTGTTGTTAGAAGTATTTATGAGCTTACAGATGGCCTGTTCGTACGGGAGTGGAAAGGTTGAATAAGCCAATTTAATGCTGGGTGCTCTTGACTCTTTCATGGAGCATCGTTTGCTGTTTATTTGCTGAAAAGTAAAGAGCAGGGCAATGTGCTGTAATACAGTGTAGGGTAGGGACCTTGTTAGTGTAAAGCAACGTGTTTGGGCAAGAGTTGGTTTCACATTGCTGCTTTTGCTGAGGCATTGTGTAGTTGTGGTAATGATGTCTTGATGTGGAGCTGTGCGTGAGAATGTCAGGAGGTCTTTGAGGTGGCATCTCTGGAAGAGTGGGAAACGCAACTGGAGAATGTTTCTGTTGGTGACAAGCTGTAACTGTACAAGGCGATGACACTTATTTTGCAGGTTATGAGCAGTATTCGAGACTGCTTTGTTACTGGCAAGTGGGAAGATGATAAAGATGCAGCAAAGTTGTTGGAGGAAGATGGTATGTGTAAGACGTAAAAATCCTGTGTACATTAGTTTTTATAAGAAAAGTATGAATTCATGGTTCCATACGGAGAACACTTTGCATTAGTGCTGTACTTGCATACGTGAAGTATTATACAGATACTGATATAATTAAATATTGCTGTAAATCTCTGTACAAACAGTAGGCACGTAGCATATTCTGAAAATTTACTCTCTGAAAAATAGGGTATGTAATTTAAAATAGAAAATTGTCAACACTTAAATTAGTCAACACTTGGCCATGCTAACTTTGAGATACTTATGTGAGTTTAGGTATTTGTCCTCTCTATATAGTTATTCTTTTAGATAGCTTCAGTAGAAATAATATTTTTTTTAATGGGAAGGCAACCTGATTATTTGCATTTGGCTGAAAAATGAGATCCATATTGAGATATTTTGGAGTGGTATGTTGTTTTTCTTTTCAAATCAGGAAATATTTAGAAATTAATAACATGGCTGTATCTTATATGCAAAATGATTGCTGTTTGACAGGCTTCTATAAGCATTTGGTTTTAACTTAAAATTGTCTGCTATATATAAAACCTTCTATTAATTATATTTTCTTTATTAAAGATAGGAGCTCTGCTGGTGTCCTGTGTCATTAGAGTGCTGAGTAATGTGCTGTGTGTCCTTTGGAATGATACAAGCTTTATTTATATTTTTGAAATCATAGAGTTAAAGGTATTGACAGTAAAAAGGAGAAGCCACTGGAGTTCAGCTGAAAATTTTTGCTGAAACTAGAGAGAGGGCAGAACAGATAAAACTGTTGCTGGGAAGAAAAAAAAAGTTGGGCTAACCTAGTCTACAAAGCAGGACTGAGAAATACAGGATACTGCAAATATGAGAAATTGAATGCAGCAAGACAACAGAATGGCTAACTGTCAGATATCTTGGGTGCTTATTGTTGCAGAAGAACTGTATGGAGATTTTGAAGATCTTGAAACTGGTGTTGTGCACAAAGGAAAGCCTGCTGCTGAAGGGGATGAGGTCTGACCTGTATTTTTACGTTCTTTAGCATCATACACAGATACGAGTTTCTGATCAAATGATAAGTGTCCTACGTAATAAATTTAGTTTTCATGAACCAATAGGAAAGAAACCAGTGGGAACAGGGAAGAAAATGTATATATATTACGGACTTTGGAACTTAAAAATAGCTAGAACGGCATTTTCTTAGTCTCAAACTGATTTTTTTAATTATGTAGGAGAAGCCACCTCACCTATTTAACAGTAGGTGTCAGGCTTAATCAAGAGCTGGAGGATCTGGAGGTATGAGAGAAGTATTTTAAAACCAAATGTGAATCATAACTGTTTGTACTATGTAGTTTCATCTGATGAGGAGACTGTAGAGCTCTGTTTAAACACAGCAAATCATGGGAACTGACACATTTTCCTAGCCATTCATCATATCTGCATAAGGGAGGCTGGTGGAAGCAGTTTTGTGTTGTGACTTGGGTATCTTCCAAGAACAGAGCTGTAGTTGTCTGTTTTCAGTACAAATTGAAAAATCCATTCTTTTTTTCAGACTGAGCAACTTGATGGCTTTGCATTTCATTATAAAATTGAGGGTAACGGCATCGTTTTGGCAGTTTTCAAATGGTCTATGACAAACTTCCTTCTCTCTCGCCTCCAGAGTGCTGCCTTCCAGCGCAGTATTACTCAATGCTATCAACAATGACTTTTTTCCCCCTCTTTTATTCTGTGTGCTTATTTTCGCTGTAGAATAACAGGTCAGTTCTAGGTCTGTTCCCTGACATGAAAATAAATGTTAAGTTGAGAAGTTTTCTTAGTGAAAAGGGATATGATTAGATCATGAAATTTTTTGGTCATTGCTGAAGTTAGATCTAGTACGAATAAGTTACTAATTGCTGTCGAAAACAGAACTGTTGTCCGAGTGGCTAATAACTTACATTAAGGAAAAATGTTAGTTAATAATAGATATTAAACTGTTAATCAGAATGGGTTGCTTTCAGTGAACTGTTTTACATGTTTGATATCTTACTGTTGATTAGTCTGGAAGTGAAGAAGAGGAGGAAGATGGAAAAATGTCCAAACCAGAACCTGAGGAGGAGGGGAAAAAAAAGGAGCGCATGGACAAGAAACGGAAACTGAAAGCTATGTTTGATGCAGAGTATGATGAAGGAGATGCCACGTACTTTGATGATCTTAAAGAAGAAATGCATAAACAAGCACAGGTACAAGCTGTTAACTTGGCAATTTATCTGGCTATTTGTCTTCAAAAATACCACACAGAGTTTGCCCAGAGGTTTTTCCTGGAGACACATGACATTCGGCAGCTACTTCAGAAAGTGCACACAAAGAAATACGTGCTTGTGATTTTTTTTTTTAAATGTTTGAACTTTTTGATTCCATTATCTGGAAAGAAAAACAAGCAAATGAGCCAAACAACTGAAAGCTTAATTTAAATTAAGTATTCTGTATTCTGAATCACTGTACAAGTCAGGAAGTATCTGCCTAAAAGTTTTCAACAGTTACCCATTTGTCCCTTAGTGGTGGAACTAGCATGAGAGGTCTCAAAGAAACCCCAAACGAGAGAGAAGGTTCCCCTCCAGGAAGTGAGGGGAAGGCATCCTTTTGTGTGAAGGAAGGTGAAAATCTTTCTTACACTAATTTGTGTCAGATATTTTCCTGGTATTATTTTTAGTGTGATTTCTGCAATGTTATTAATGGGTAAGTAAGTACTGTGTGGCAGTTGTTTCCATCAAACTGTCAAGTTATATTGAGGAAAAAATAATTCATGACCCTTTCTCTGTACATGTGGTAGGAGTCTTCACGGTGTCTGTTTCCAGAATTGGAGGTGTTGACTGTGTTCCAGGCCTTAGTTTTTTAGATAAAATCTTGCAAACTTAAAAGTAGCTTCTTTCTTTGGCTGACTTGGAAGAACATTGCCTTACATTGCTAATAACTTCACCATCTTCTCTTCTGACAAAATCTTGCCCTAAAAAGTCATTAAATTAATCATTACCTTCTTGCATTAGCCTCTGTCATAAGTGATCATATGGGCAGTGCTATGCTGATGTGCTCGCTAAGAGCACTTAAAGCATAAAGAGGACATTCCAGTAAAAGAATATGAGACAATTTACAACTGTTTCACTTGAGGTCCGTTACAGAAGTACAGAAAGGCAAGGGTCTCAAACTGGGGATGTGTAAAGGCTTCTAGAAAAATAAACTAGGAACGGAAGATTTGTGCCATATGTCTGTATATGTTGAGAAATAAATTAAATTATTTTGTTTAAACATGGCGTCTTACAGGTATCTGAATATCCAGAACTAGAACAGGAGGGTGAGGCTTCTGTTACTCACAAGGATATTTTGTTAAATATTTACACAATACTTGCATTTGTATGGTACAGATGAGTTTTAAAAGACCCTTTTGATGATAGACAATGTGAGGATGCACAGAAATATTTTTAAGCTGCTGTGTGAGCTGGGAGCCCAGCCTCCTCATTAAGTGACACTAAAGATCAGGACGTTAACCTTATAAAGGTACTTGGGCTCCTAAATCAAAAAGCATACTTTTGAAGGTTGTATCTTTTAAAATCCAAAGTCACCATTATGAAAGGTGTATCAGAATTCATTCAGTCATTTGCTTCTCTTGGGTACTGTCTTTCAAGTAGACTAACAGGCCCACTTGGGATTTTAAATTGGACGGAATTCATGGTGGCAGAGATTTTGCTCTGGATAAAAAGTCACAAAACCTATCATATCTTTTCCAAAAGATATATATGAACGTTAGCATGTTTTAAATAAAACTGGCACCTCACGAACAACTTGTTAATTCCTGAATTTTGTGAAACGCATGGTGACTTTCTCTTTGTCACATAGCTTAATCGAGCGGAGTTTGAAGATCAAGATGATGAGACCAGAGTGCAGTATGAGGGCTTCCGGCCTGGGATGTATGTTCGAATAGAGATTGAGAATGTCCCTTGTGAATTTGTCCTGAATTTTGACCCTCATTATCCTATTATCCTGGGTGGTTTGGGCAACAGCGAGGGAAATGTCGGATATGTACAGGTATGTAGCCAAAGCTGTGAGTGCACTTGGCGTTCTGCAGCATGTCTGCAGTGATTATTCATCTTCTGTTTATTGAAGATACAGTAAACAAAGAGAGGAACCTTCATCTGTGTCTCTTGAATAGGGGAGTTGGTTTTGACATAGTTAACTCCGCAGTAATAGACGCTGGATTTTTAACTGGATAGATAACCAGCAGAAGTTGTTACTGTTGTTTAACATTCGTCTGCAGAGATGTCTCAAGAATAAGATCTGGTATTGTGATTCCTACATTGCAATACACTGTACTCTGAGGTTCGTTGTCTATTGATGAGTGGTTACAAAGAAGTTACCAGCATATTATATATATTTTAATATAGTACTTGCTTGTATGCACGCAAACATGACTTCAGAATGAAATGTTGATTAGCTTTATTGTTAGTCAACCTAGTGTTAATGAGAATGTTCAAAGATTATAAATAATGTTCAAAGTGAATAAAAAAGTCTAGCATAGATGGAAGCTGCTTTCAATCATTCCTGAAAATTCAGGCTTGAATTTCAGAATTAATGTTGTTATCCTGTAATAGCATTGTTCATCTTTCCTTCTAATTAGTTGCGTCTGAAGAAGCACCGGTGGTACAAGAAGATACTTAAGACACGTGATCCTTTAATCCTCTCATTAGGGTGGAGGCGATTTCAGACGATCCCCATGTTCTACATTGAAGATCACAATGGGCGCCACAGGCTTCTGAAGTATACACCACAACATATGCATTGTGGGGCGACTTTCTGGGGTGAGGGCATTCTGGAATTACTATCCTATGTCATTGCGTCTTTATAAAGTTCTCGAGCTTTACAGGATGTATCAGGAAATAGACAGTAGCTTTTGGAATGGGAAGTCTTTAAAAAAGTTGTGATCCCCGTGGAATGTAAAATAACACCAAATAGTAAGGGGAAATAGGCAATTGCCTATTATTTATGAATTATTTATCTTTTAATTAAAGTCTGAGCATTCTGCTAGGTTGCATCATATCGAAGAGGACCCTGATTTCTGGCAGTGTGCAGAGAGATACTTGTACACATTCTGGGCCCAGCCCTGCAGATGTCTCTGTACATGAGCCATTCCTTTAATTTTTGTGGGGCTATATATGTGAGTAAATGGTTGAATGCTTTAAACTTTTCTTTGGTTTTATTAATTGAGAGTGTTTGGCATTGGCACGTATTTCGAAGCTTTCTGACTTTAAATAGAGGCTAAATGTTGTGCAGTAAAGCTTTTAATAAATTTTTAATTTTCTTGTAGGGCCTATCACTCCTCAGGGGACGGGATTTTTGGCAGTTCAGTCTGTCAGTGGTACAACGGTAGGTTTGTTGCCACAAAATGGTCTTTGGATAAAATATATTGATTTGGGGAAGGATGTTTATGTATGGTAAAGCAGTGATGATGTTGGAACTGAGAAAGTAGGTGAACTCAAGTATTTGAAAGGTGTATTGTGATGAGACAGGAAACTGGATGGAGGCTTTTTTATAACAATTTTCATTGCTACACTGAAAATGGCAAATACTGCTTTATTATTTTCTGGGGAAGGATTTATACCTACTTGATTTTCAGGTACTAGGTATTTAGATAACTTTTAAAACCCTTTTACAGGATGATATACTGATGTTCCTGTTGAAAAAATTTGCCCTAAATGTGATTTCTCTGCATTTTGTTAGAATGTATATGGGCATCTGAATTTATTTAAATAGCATTTAAAAAAAAAAAAAAAGGCAGCATTTATCAAATATGATCTTTTGCATATATGTTACCCAAAAGTAGATTTAAGTTTACATACAGTATATGATAAAAGCTTTGCATGGAATGTAATGAGCATGACAGTACTCAGAGTGGTGATTATTATCACCTTACCACAATATGCTTTTAAGTTTAGTTTCTACTGTGCAGTCATCTTGGTATATGTATTAAAAGACTACTTTTGTCATGTGTCCCTAGCATAATATAGTGACTTACAGCAGTGCACAAAGCACTTGTCCTTTGAGACTTTCTGTCTGAGTAAGATTGTTTCATGAAGAGAACACAGTGAGGTGGATAACAAGGGCACTTAGGTTGCTTCCAAGGTAATTAGAATGGCAGTTCTGAAAACATCATTATTGAATGGTAAGAATGTTACATCAGCAGCACGTCAACTAGTCCGTACGAAGTCAATGTGCATTTGTCATGCTGCTGTAGTCCTGTAAAGGTTATGGTCTGAACTCAAACTCTAAAAAGCAGTAAAATATCATCAGTGAAATGGTTTCTTTACTCTTTGGTAAATACACCAAATTCAGCAATGTCTTTTATCTCTGTGTTTCAGCCTGATTTCCGGATTGCTGCTACAGGAGTTGTGCTCGATTTAGATAAATCAATAACTGTTGTAAAGAAATTAAAGCTAACTGGTTTTCCATTCAAGATTTTTAAGAACACTTCTTTTATTAAGGTAGGTATGTAGGTATGTATACTGTGAAACTGTGTGCACTGATGTTAGGAAAGAATGCAACCTGAGACTCCACCTGTGCTTCTCTAGGCAGAAGTTGTCTGTAATTGTTGCAGTGTTCTGGATCTCAGTAGCTGCTTGGGTGTTTTGAGCTCTCTTCAGTGCGGTCTCTAAAGGTACTGATGGTTAGCCAATGGATGTGAATTACAGTTAACCAGACAAAAATTCTGGAGCGGTCTTCTGGCTCACGTATTTTTAAAAAAAAAGAAAAAAAAAAATATTTTCACCCTTCCTTTCTTCAACTCAGTTATTATCTTCCCACAGTGGCAGACCTCTGGAGAATGTAAACCTGTCCCTGGTGTCATTCAGGCAGTTTGACCTCACTGGATTTCCACTCTGGGTTCACAGATGACTCCTAGCAATGCTCAGGACTTCACAATGACATTTAGAAAAGTGTTTGGGTCAGGAAATGTTGCAGAAGTGAATTTTCATTGGCCCCTCAGCTGTCCTTAGTTGGGCTTTCAGGCTCAGTAAGAGGTTAGGTTATTTTGCATGTTGAACAGTAAGCAACTAAGCACTGATCTCAACAGCAAAGCACTGAAGTATTCACACTAAGCATACACGTAAGTTTTCCTGACTTCCTTGTGATTTGTGAAAGTAGCACAAACCTTGGACAGCTATTTTTTATTAGACTCTCATAGCTAGCAACTTAAGGCAGCTTAGTTGCTTTTAAGGTGTGCTGCATTCTAGCAAATGGCTTTGAGAGAACTGGACAGATTCTCTTAAATATGTCCTCAGTTAGAATTTTAATTGTATATATTTAATGCTAAGAAGCCATGCCTGTGGTATATGATTCGAAGGAGATTACTTTTAGTAGCTTACCCTAAAGTCAGCTCAGAAATTTTTGGTACCATCAGCACTTATTAAGATATGCTTGTGGGAATTGGGTACGTTTTTGTAGCCTACATAGGCCACAGAGAGAGACTTAGCATCTTGGATGATGGTGGGCAATTTACACTTTCAGGGAATGTTTAACTCTCAGTTGGAAGTGGCTAAATTTGAAGGTGCAGCGATTCGTACTGTGAGTGGTATCCGCGGACAGATCAAAAAGGCCCTCCGAACTCCAGTCGGCGCTTTCAGAGCGACATTTGAAGACAAGTTGCTGATGAGTGGTAAGTTGCACTTTCCATGTAAGTTATCACACAACTTTCATCCTGCTTCACAGACTGAAAAAGCCGTGCCTCAGAATCTCTGGAATCTGATAATTGAGATGTGAATTCAAAGAGCAATGAAATATCTGCTGAGATGCAGAATGAAGTTTAAAAAAAAGTACATTTCATGTTGGATTTCTTTCAGTTACACTCAGAAGTCATATACTATGCAGATGAAAAGCTTTGTGTTGGAGACCTATTTCTCTGAGTGTTTTAAAGCGTTTTCCACAGCATGGTGTAGTTTTCTCCTTGAACGTGAAGATGAGTTGTATTTAGTGGTACAAGTGCTAGGACATTTTTCTGAGAAATCCAAAGAGTGGCATTGTAACTCTAGTGAACTTTTTTCTGGCCTTTTTGGGAAGTTATGCAGGGCATGGGGTAAGTGATCTCCTGTGTTTGCTGCGAGTGACTGCTGTTGACAACCTGGGTTTATGCTTATTTGGGTTTACATGGCCTTTGTTTTCCTAAACCCATTGAAATTATGGATAGTGCAAAATATGGATAGTGCAAGCCAGTTCTTTTATAAAAATAGGAACAGGAAAAGCAAACCTTCAGTAATAGTAGAGACACAGATATGTATATGAACTCTGTTGCTAGTTCTATAACTGACTGTGAATAATGGATACGGTGGCATTCAGCTGGCTGCTCTTCAGGAATATGTACTGTTTATGACTTTATGGGATTTTGCAGAATCCAAGTGTACAAATAGTTACATTCCTTTTGCTTAATGTTGAAGAGATTTAGTATTTATACCAAACACAATACTAGCATGTGGTCTAGATGTTACTTTTCAGGCTATCTTTGCTTAGAGTGTGGATGTGATGAACTGTGGTGTTATAGAGCTAAGTAACATTTCCTTTTCTTTCAGATATTGTCTTTGTGAGGACTTGGTATCCTGTTTCTATCCCAACATTTTATAACCCCGTAACATCCTTGCTGAAGCCAGCAGGTGAGAAAGATAGTTGGAGTGGAATGAAGACAACAGGCCAACTGAGGCATGAACGAGGCATCAAAGTGAAACAAAACAAAGATTCTCTCTATAAGGTATGTTTGATAATGTGGTTTTATTTTTTTAAATTTAAATCAGTGATCACAGTGGAATTTGCACTCTGCCTCAGACCTGTGCAGGCCAAGAGCAGTGTAAATGCACGTTCGTACACATGCATGTGTGACTTCGTATTTTTAACCACAAGGCACAGTCTGTCCTGGTACGAGACAAGAATAAAGCAGTGGAAAGCAGATTGTTGTGGCTCAGTTAGAATTTGTAAAGTAATCTCCAGGAGAGAAGCTTTCTCCAAAAGCTTATTGAGACTTATGTCATAGTAAAATAGGGGTAAACATACCATTTGCGGTTCAGTGCAAGGATGTCAGAGCATGTTTTTTGAATGTTTGGTGGGAGGTGTTTTGATAGTTTTTGTTTGTTTGTAGTGCTTTGGTTTTTCCTCTGAAAGATGGAAAATTTAAGATTCGTGTTTTTGAAAGGCTTTTATTTCATGTGTTCTATATCCATTCTTTCAGCCTATTGTAAGGGAGAAAAGACATTTCAATAAGCTCCACATTCCTAAAGCACTGCAGAAGGCACTGCCTTTTAAGAACAAACCTAAGAATCTTGAGAAGAAAGGCAAGACTCCAAAAGACCAGTGGAGACCAGCTGTTATCAGGGAGCCTCATGAAAAGAAGGTAATTATCACTTATTCTGAAACAAGGACTCCCGAAGGGTAAATGTGTTGCTTAGACCGCTTCTAACTATTGTTTTAGCATCTGAATCTGCTGCTAGTGCTAGGCATGAATGCCCCTTGTGAAAAATAATCACCTGCAGTTCGTTTTGTTTCTTTGGCACATGGTGTGTATATGAAACTGGCTCTGAGTGGACGGTGGGTGTTTGTTAAACTAGTAAGTCACCTGAAGCCTAAATGGGACTTTTGTCTTTGTCATGGGACTTGCAAGGTGTTTCAGTTGGATGCAGTACTCTCACAGGATGGGCAGCTTCCATTGGCAGCTGCGGTCTTTTATTTGACTTGTCATTGCTATGCATTATTAACAAAGACAGGACTTGAAGCAAATACTCTGCTTCAAAAATTGAGAGTTGTAGAGTGCTTGCAAAGGCAAGGAAATCAAAACTTCAGTTGGTGTTCTATAGTAGCAATTAGGCATAGCCTTTTAAATAGTACCGAACCAGAAATCAGAGTTCACAAAAACTAAGCCTTTGATTAACTTCCCAACAACAAGATAAATGATTAAACCATTTTAGGAATTGGCTAACAGGTGCAGAAATAATCAGGAACTTGCCCTGAATCGCTGTTTCATTATGTGGCTCTCTGCTGAGGTTAAACTGTTTATTGCTTACCAAAACTGAACTCTTCATATATTGATTCTCTGTTTTCTGTTATAGATATCAGCCCTACTCAGTGCTCTGAGTACAGTGAATAATTACAAGATAAAGAAAGCCAAAGTGAAACATCGAGAACAGCTTAAAGAATACCTCAAAGTTAAGCAGAAGGAGGATGAACAGAAATTCAAGAGGCAAAAGGAGGCTAAGAAAAAAATCTATCGCATACTGGGACAAAGGGAGAAAAAGAGGCAGAAGTCAAGCTTGAAAGGATCTAGCAAGGGAGAGAAGAATACGTAAAAACTTCATCACATTTTTAGGCCAAATGAGGAAATAGGGTAGCTGTGCAATTTTCTGCAGAAGAAACAAAAAGGCCTTGGACTACACTAGACATGCTTTCAAGAGAAGAAAAAAATGCAAATATGAGTTTTCTCAAGCTCTCAAATACATCTGGCAATTAATATAAATAAGATGTAGAAGTGTGGATTGTGGGTTTTCTACACGATTTGCTGGAGGACTTTGTATTTCAGTATATTTCTATTCATACTGCACATTCTGTGTAGCCAATAAAGTATTTTCATGTCAACTACAGAATATTGTTTGTAAGTGTTTTGTCTTAGTACTAGTGGACTTCTGTGGGAGAGAGAACTACTCTGGATGTCTGTGAAAGTGCTTTGGTGTTGGTAATACTTTGAGCTGTTGCCTAAATTTTGGAGTTGGCAAGTCTTCCATTAAAAGGCATGAAGACCAGCTGTTACTGGGCAGGAGTTCTGGATTTTCTAGCTTTGATGTGCTAGCAGATGCCACCAGAGTAGCTCACTCCTGTGCTTAGATCATCTGGTCGTGCTTGAAAGCATCTCGGTGTTTTCCACATCTTACTAGGTATTAAACATCTTCAAACTAATGTTCCATCGGGATCTTCTGTTACTTGATCAGTTTTGGCACAGCGGGACGGTTGCTAGATCCCTCGATGACTGCAACTTTCTGGGCAAGCAGTGTCGGAGCCTTCCCAAATGTGTGTAACTACTTGATTTTTTTCTGTGAGGTAAGCACAGACGGGCTAACTTGCTGCTTTTGGGAACATCTTCTGGTGTCTGGCCAGCTCGGTTTGATGATAGGGTGTTAGACTTTATTAAGATGAATGCAGAGGAGAGGTAGTAGATTGTTTCAGTCCTGTTAAATTAACGAAGAGTTGAAATCTTGCTTGGCATGACAAGAGGCTGTGAACAATGATTCTGTTGGAAGAGCAGTGGATGCCGTATATGGCATGAAATAGTTACTGTGATATATGTATGTATTTTTAATACTTCATCTTTGAACAGGCAGCAGGTCAGATAAGATCAGTAATTTCTTGGTCTCCTTCCTGAATGAGTTCACTCTATATCGTCAAGCCAAAATTAATTATTATTATTACACTGCTGTAATATTTGCTATCTTAGATGGGAGATCCTGTGTGGGATCGGGCTGCTTCACACAAAAGCTATTGCTGAATGGGTTTGTAGACTTTTTCCTGAAAGTTTAGCATTTCATGATTTTCTTAATTAATCTCATAATGTTCTGTGTACTGATACTGAAATTTTAATGCATCTGTCTTTGCATATATGATATTATGCTGAAGCCTGACTCAAATTAATTTGTCAGTAATTTTTTTCCCCCAGTGAGATTCAGCTGAGGTCATGTGACTTTGAAAACATGATTTATGCTTAAATAATTGAGGATTCTCTGTGAAAGCTGAAGAGGGACCAATGTTAGTGCAGTGCCATGCACCCCTTGGCATGCCTTTGGAATCCCCATTGTCCTTGGAGCTCTGGGCTTTGTGGTTTTTGGAACCCTAACCCTAATAGGTTTGGCCTGAGGCTGAGGGCCCACTTGAATAGACAACTGCTGCCTTCAGAGATTTACAGCAAAGCTTTTGGCTTTCTTGCCCTACAGAATGGTGCAGCGTGGTCCACCATCATGTCGTTCTGTAGGGTTGTTTCCTTTTCTGTCACGCTGCGCTAGGCTAGGTCTCATCTAAACCGTCAAGGAAGTGTTTCCTATTAACGCTGGTTTTGTGCTGTTGTGAGCAAACTTCCATTTTATGTGCTGTTACGTCTACCATGTACTCACGTGGGACAAGTAGTTGGTAGGGTGTTTTTGAGCACCTGAGAAGTTACCACTGCACTATTTCAGGTTGCACACATGCTATTAATATGTAATGAAAAATAATTTTGATCTATTCTGTTCACAATAGTTGAGCCAAAAGAAATGGTGGACTTCAGTCTTGTTTTCAGTGTGGAAAGAACCACTCTAAGAGCCAACCAAGCATGAAAATGTTTCACCTGCAAAGACTGTACAAGATGCTTGTTCGGGATTATACTTTTTTACTCTTTAGAGAGCCCTTTTCAAAGGGCCAAATTTAACTGATTTTTAAAAAATAAATAAATAAAAGTTTAATATTCAGTGGTTTATAGATAGGAGTGTGTGTGTGTTGTGGACTGTGCAAAACCTCTGCCTTTCAGGAATCTCTCACAGTTATGTTTTGGAAACTGATGGGAGAACCAGCTGAGTGACTGTCCCAGCAGAGCCTGGCTCAGCTTTGGCCAGAGGAGGCCTCGCGCTGCCCAGGCCTTGTGACAGCGAGCCTGGCCAGGGCCTCTACGTTTGCTAAAGGTCCCTGGGCTGTGCTTTACGGTGCTGCGGGGAAGGTCAGTGTAAATCCTCTGCTCCAGTGTGAGGGTAATGCTGAACAACATAGAGGTTGAAATTGTTGCTGCTTTTGTCTGGAAGTGACAACTGTGCTAGAGCCTTTGCGTAGCTGGGAGAGACTTTAATGCTGTCCTGGTAACAAAGGTATTTGGTCTTTGTCCAGAAAGACTAAAGAAAACCTTGTGTTTACTCGTAACAGTGACCTCTAATTAAACATTGAATGCTTTAGTTTTGCCTGTGGGATAAGAAAGCGCGGAGGGGGGCTGCTGCTGAGGAGGTTGAGCTGGGTGGAGGGCTCAACACCTCCCTCAGGCTGCACCCACACCCCTGAACCATAGCTGAGGGACTGCTTGGAGCGAGTCCAGAGGAGGCCACGAAGATGATCAGAGGGCTGGAGCACCTCTCCTATGACGAAAGGCTGCGAGAACTGGGCTTGTTCAGCCTGGAGAAGAGGAGGCTCCGAGGAGACCTCATTGCAGCTTTCCAGTACCTGAAGGGGCCTACAAGGGTACTGGGAGAGGACTTTTTACAAGGGCCTGTAGTGATAGGACAAGGGGTAATGGGTATAAATTGAAATCAGGGAGGTTTAGATTAGATGTCAGGAAGAAATTCTTCACAGAGAGGGTCGTGAGGCACTGGAACAGGTTGCCCAGAGATGTTGTGGATGCCCCATCCCTGGATGTCTTCAAGGCCAGACTGGATGTGGCTTTGAGCAACCTGGTCTAGTGCAAGGTGTCCCTGCCCATGGCAGGGGGGTTGGGACTAGATGATCTTTAAGGTCCCTTCCAACCCTAACCATTCTATGATTCTATGATTCTATGCATGCCGGCCCAGCACCAGTGAAAGCTGTTGGCCTTGGAGAAAGCAAGGGCGTCTTGCTGCAGGAAGTCAGTCCCAAAGTTACTGACACCCCCAAATGCCTCTCCCTGTCCTCAGAAATCTGTTTCTCAGCACTGGGCTGGGCCCATAGCTTGTGCTCCCCTCCAGCCTGGGCCTGTGGTAGAGAGGAGGCCAAAGCCTGCCCTACAGGCTGTTTCCCTTTTTGCAGCCACCAAGTGAAACTGCCTGCTAGGAACACAAAACCAATATTTATTCCTCGTCAGCTGCAAAAAAAGCCTGAGTTATCGGAGAGAGTCACTGGCAGCAGTCTGGGCTGGCAGGTGGCAGAACAAGGGGCTGAACTGTTCTTATCTTGGATAAACCTAGTCAGCGCTGCAGGAGGTACAAATCATTAGCAGTCTTGTTTGTGATTAAGCTCTGGGCAAACATGAAAACCTGTAACAAAAACAGGTCTTTTGTACAATGATTTCCAAGTTTAGGGAAAAAAAAAAATGTATCGTAGAAGGCACCATACAGGTCTTCCAAGGCAGGGCAATGCAAAATGAACTATATCCCAAAATATTTCACCTAGGAGAAGATGCTAATTGGCTGTGAACAAGGGGATTTCAACAGCAATGGTTCAACCGAGGAGGCTGCAGAAACATGTAACTTAGGAGAGAAATTGAAATTTCAAAGAAACTGTCCATCGGTGGTTTGAATTAGAACTAACAAGGGATGAGAGTGAAGGTGTGATGGGGTGCAATCAAGAGGGCAGTTGTGTTGCTGATGGGGGTCCCTTACCCACAATGCTATCTATGCAAATGGTAGGTGTAAAGTAGCTAGAAGCTTGCGTTTTAAATAAAACCTTTCCTAGGAAGCATAAAGATAGATGAAGAATATTTTGATTTTGGATTAACTACCTGGATTAATTGTACAAGGATTAGACCTCATTGTACGTCTTTGTGTCACTTCAGTCAGATTTCAAGCTTGAGTTGGTGATGTATCTACTGGAACCGATGAGGTCTCATGCCCTCTCCTGGAGGCTGCGTTGTTTGATGGGCATGTGGCAAATACCTGCTCTGGCTGTTTGCAGGTCTGCCTGGGCATCCCCATCCCCTGGCTCCCGTTGCTCATCACGTGTTCAAGGAGTTTCCCCACACATTGTAGCTCACCTTGTTCTTGACTTGTGTTAGAAGACTGCTCTCTGCCTGACTTAAGAGGTGGTAGGTACATGTGAAGGTAGCCGGCTGTATAGCTATGGGAGGATGTAGGAATCATACTAGGGCTAAGTAGCATTGAGAGAATTATTTTATATTGTTTGCTCTTTTAAAATGGAATTATATCTTTGTAATGGTTTGCAAATAAAACCTCCAGTCACATCGTATTTCAAACTAAGTTAATGTGATATTGTGGCATAGTTATTGGATTCAATTGATATAATTAAAATAACTATGTTAGACTGTCAAAGTACTTTTGTGCTGTGTGTCATCCTCAGTGTTGCTTGCATAGACAAAGCTAAGGCCAGTCTTGACTTCATTGCTCAAATTAGGCTGTGTCCGTGCTAGGTGATGCAGCTCAACACAGAGGTCCTGTTTCTGTTGCAACTGCTATGGACCCACAATTCATTGGCATCTGCACATGTCCATTGCTGTTTCACATCAGGACTGTAATTTGTTCCTGGCCACCAACAAACTGCTTTCAAAGAGTCTCAGGGTGTTGTAGCATTGACACAAACTAATGCAGTTCGACATATTAGACGCCAGTTTCTCTGCCACTAATTTGAACAGCATCCTTGCTGTAGCTGTAAAGGTCACTGGTGGTGGAGCCTCACATTCGCAAACACCAAGCTTAATTTGTTGCCTATTTTAAACGTATTGTCCCTAAGTTATTGGGTTTTGAGAACACAGAATCTATTAAGAGGCGTAATAGAGCAGCTCATTCCAATTACAAGAAATATATTGGTGGAGAAAATGGAAATGCATGGAAGATCTATGTATTAAACAGTTACCTGAATGGAGGAAACAGAAATAGATGAAAATTAATTCTCTTGAGTACAGAAGAGAGATTTGCTTGTACATAATACTAAAAATGTTGTTTTGCTAATATTGTAGGGGATGATAAAACATTTCTATTCTGCATATATAAAATCAGGTAAAGAGCTATCCACAACTTTTTTCCTTTATCCATTTCTTTTTCCCCAAGGTATAACTTGGTTTGTATTGGTTTTCCTTTTTTTTTTTTTTAAATTTCCTTTCTGGGTTATGTTTTCCTATTTTGGATGTTCTTAAATTCCTACACTGAAAAACTGTTGTATTGAAAACTTACTTGGCAGCAATATGACTTAGCAGTGAACTCAGGCTGGGTCATCTGTGAAGGTGCAGTCTGGAGCAACTGGCTCTTTGGCTTGGAATTTCTGTTGCTAAATGCCAGGTTTCCTGGGTGCAAAATCAAGGTTTCAGACTATGGCCTAAGGACATAGGAATTTGGATAGTAATCCCAGGTGAATGCTGCCACTTTCCTTCATCAGGGGTGTCTAAAGGGAAAAACGGGAGGCATTTTTGACTCAGATCAATTCTCTGCTCCAGTTTGCTGTGTGGCACAGCTCAGTGTGTCATCTGCTTTGACAAAAACTCATGGGGAGGCAGAGGAGGAGGAAGATTCATTGATCCAGTTTTTGCTTTTACTACCTCATTACGTTTTGTCCACAGCCCCTGATGCTCAGTGCAATTGCCAGTCAAGAAGAGAACTTTGAAGAATGCTATTGTAATTACTTTTTACTTAGTATTAAGGGCAGGTTTCATAGGAACTATGAAACAAACTTATGATCCATAGAAATTAAATATTAAAAGGCTAGTTGAATTATTTACAGTATCATCCATTTACTAATTTCACCTTTTGTGGTATAAACAGGTTGCCATTTAAGCCTCATTTTAAATTATCTGTGGATAATATCTGTGAAGGAGTTCCCACAATTTTTTTCATGTAGGAGAAAATTACAGCCTGAATGTAAGCAAAATGGGGGGAAAGACTGGCTAACTCAAAAGTTAACTCAAACACAAATTGTGTATTTGCAGTTGGTTTTTACTTCAAAATGTCTGCACAAATCTCTCTTTGGTTTCCATGTGAGAAAAGCAGTTGGTAGGACCTCGAGACAGAAGTCCCACCACCATGGGAGCTAAAAGAGTGATCATGAACCAGTTACCGTGCCTTGCTAGAACTCCTTCCGTATGGATGGGGGAAGGGGTAAAACCACCATGCCAGAGATGCAGCAGGCTAGTAAGTGGGTATATTATGATTGGGACTGAACTAGAAATGTGCTCATATTTCCCCTCTGAGATTAGCACCAAACCTGGCATTTCAGTGCATGAGAAAGAACATAACTTTTGTGCCACAACAGGTTTAAGTAATACAAACAAAGCTAGGTTAAAATAACATTATCTGTAGCTGCAAGTCACTTGAGTCTTATCAGGCCTGCTAAGATTGTCTCTGGTCTTTTCTTTTTCTGGTTTGGCTGTAAGACCGTAAGTTACTTGCTTTGTGGTTTTTTTTGTTTGTTTGTTTGTTTGTTTGGGGTTTTTTTCTGTTAGTTTTGCTTTGTTTGGTTTTGTATTTTTTTTAAATAATATGTATCTGATGCCAGACACACCACAACAAGGCCAAA